>NW_027461865.1:457500-556010 GCF_050947455.1 Rhinoderma darwinii
TATATGCAGGACACTTATATACATTATATGCGGGACACTTATATACATTATATGCAGGACACTTATATACATTATATGCAGGACACTTATATACATTATATGCGGGACACTTATATACATTATATGCAGGGCACTTATATACATTATATGCGGGACACTTATATACATTATATGCAGGACACTTATATACATTATATGCGGGACACTTATATACGTTATATGCAGGGCACTTATATACATTATATGCAGGACACTTATATACATTATATGCCGGACACTTATATACATTATATGCGGGACACTTATATACATTATATGCGGGACACTTATATACATTATATGCGGGACACTTATATACATTATATGCAGGACACTTATATACATTATATGCAGGACACTTATATACATTATATGCGGGACACTTATATACATTATATGCAGGGCACTTATATACATTATATGCGGGACACTTATATACATTATATGCGGGACACTTATATACATTATATGCAGGGCACTTATATACATTATATGCAGGACACTTATATACATTATATGCAGGACACTTATATACATTATATGCGGGACACTTATATACATTATATGCGGGACACTTATATACATTATATGCGGGACACTTATATACATTATATGCGGGACACTTATATACATTATATGCAGGGCACTTATATACATTATATGCAGGACACTTATATACATTATATGCAGGACACTTATATACATTATATGCGGGACACTTATATACATTATATGCAGGACACTTATATACATTATATGCGGGACACTTCTATACATTATATGCGGGACACTTCTATACATTATATGCGGGACACTTATATACATTATATGCAGGACACTTCTATACATTATATGCGGGACACTTCTATACATTATATGCGGGACACTTATATACATTATATGCGGGACACTTATATGCATTATATGCGGGACACTTATATACATTATATGCGGGACACTTCTATACATTATATGCGGGACACTTATATACATTATATGCGGGACACTTATATACATTATATGCAGGACACTTCTATACATTATATGCAGGACACTTATATACATTATATGCGGGACACTTATATACATTATATGCGGGACACTTCTATACATTATATGCAGGACACTTATATACATTATATGCGGGACACTTATATACATTATATGCGGGACACTTATATACATTATATGCGGGACACTTATATACATTATATGCGGGACACTTATATACATTATATGCGGGACACTTATATACATTATATGCAGGGCACTTATATACATTATATGCGGGACACTTATATACATTATATGCAGGACACTTATATACATTATATGCGGGACACTTATATACATTATATGCAGGACACTTATATACATTATATGCGGGACACTTATATACATTATATGCAGGACACATATATACATTATATGCGGGACACTTCTATACATTATATGCGGGACACTTCTATACATTATATGCGGGACACTTCTATACATTATATGCGGGACACTTCTATACATTATATGCGGGACACTTATATACATTATATGCGGGGCACTTCTATACATTATATGCGGGACACTTATATACATTATATGCGGGACACTTCTATACATTATATGCGGGACACTTCTATACATTATATGCGGGACACTTATATACATTATATGCGGGACACTTATATACATTATATGCGGGACACTTATATACATTATATGCAGGACACTTATATACATTATATGCGGGACACTTATATACATTATATGCGGGACACTTATATACATTATATGCAGGACACTTATATACATTATATGCGGGACACTTATATACATTATGTGCAGGACACTTATATACATTATATGCGGGACACTTATATACATTATATGCGGGACACTTATATACATTATATGCGGGACACTTATATACATTATATGCGGGACACTTATATACATTATATGCGGGACACTTCTATACATTATATGCGGGACACTTATATACATTATATGCGGGACACTTATATACATTATATGCGGGGCACTTCTTTGGACGTTTTTGGAGCCGTTTTCTCATAGACTCCAATGAAAACAGCTCCAAAAATGGACGTAAAAAACGCCGCGAAAAACGCGATTTGCTCAAAAAAACGTCTGAAAATCAGGGTCTGTTTTCCCTTGAAAACAGCTCGGTATTTTCAGACGTTTTTGGTCACTACGTGTGCACATACCCTTAGTCTAAATGGTCCAGCCGAACATAGCAAAAAAATAAAAGTTATCAGTATTACAAATATAAAACCTATACTTTTTTCTCCCCTGCGCCACAATACAAACTAGAGGTCAAGGAAAAATAATTTCCCTTCATGTAACTCTGCTTCCTGTCAACTGAAAAGTCATCCGCCAGAGGGAAAAATGTTTCCCCATTGTGGAGTACAAGAAAGTCTAGTTCCCAGGGGGGGCTTCTTGTACTCATCGGGGAACATTTTTCCTTCTGACAGATGATTTTTCCGTTAACAGGTGACAGAGTTCAATAGGGGGGGGGTGTTAGGGGGAGGAGGGGGAAAATATGGTCTGTTCACAGTTTGTGTTTTTTCCACCCCTGCCCTAGATTTCAGTCCTATATCCGCCCCTGTGTGCAGAATATCACAAGTTCACAACAGAGCTCGCAGCGGAGAAGCGCACGCCCCTGCGGACCACGATACAGAGAGCGCATCTAACCAGTGAGTATGGCAACTCGGCACCTCTCCTCAGCCTCCACATGTTATTGGATGAGAGGAGGAGGAGGAGGGCGGACTGTGGCTGATAACATTCACTGCTGGTATATACTTATATCTGCGGTATATTCACTGCTGGTGTATATATTATATGTGTGGTATATACACTGCTGCTATATATGGATCTGTGCGGTATATACACTGCTGCTATATATGGATCTGTGCGGTATATACACTGCTGCTATATATGGATCTGTGCGGTATATTCACTGCTGGTGTATATATTATATGTGTGGTATATACACTGCTGCTATATATGGATCTGTGCGGTATATACACTGCTGCTATATATGGATCTGTGCGGTATATACACTGCTGCTATATATGGATCTGTGCGGTATATTCACTGCTGCTATATATGGATCTGTGCGGTATATACACTGCTGCTATATATGGATCTGTGCGGTATATACACTGCTGCTATATATGGATCTGTGCGGTATATACACTGCTGCTATATATGGATATGTGCGGTATATACACTGCTGCTATATATGGATCTGTGCGGTATATACACTGCTGCTATATATGGATCTGTGCGGTATAGTCACTGCTGCTATATATGGATCTGTGCGGTATATACACTGCTGCTATATATGGATCTGTGCGGTATATTCACTGCTGCTATATATGGATCTGTGCTGTATATACACTGCTGCTATATATGGATCTGTGTGGTATAGTCACTGCTGCTATATATGGATCTGTGCGGTATATACACTGCTGCTATATATGGATCTGTGCGGTATATACACTGCTGCTATATATGGATCTGTGCGGTATATACACTGCTGCTATATATGGATCTGTGCGGTATATACACTGCTGCTATATATGGATCTGTGCGGTATATACACTGCTGCTATATATGGATCTGTGCGGTATATACACTGCTGCTATATATGGATCTGTGCGGTATATACACTGCTGCTATATATGGATCTGTGCGGTATATACACTGCTGCTATATATGGATCTGTGCGGTATATACACTGCTGCTATATATGGATCTGTGCGGTATATTCACTGCTGCTATATATGGATCTGTGCGGTATATACACTCCTGCTATATATGGATCTGTGCGGTATAGTCACTGCTGCTATATATGGATCTGTGCGCTATATACACTGCTGCTATATATGGATCTGTGCGGTATATACACTGCTGCTATATATGGATCTGTGCGGTATATACACTGCTGCTATATATGGATCTGTGCGGTATATACACTGCTGCTATATATGGATCTGTGCGGTATATACACTGCTGCTATATATGGATCTGTGCGGTATATACACTGCTGCTATATATGGATCTGTGCGGTATATACACTGCTGCTATATATGGATCTGTGCGGTATATTCACTGCTGCTATATATGGATCTGTGTGGTATAGTCACTGCTGCTATATATGGATCTGTGCGGTATATACACTGCTGCTATATATGGATCTGTGCGGTATATACACTGCTGCTATATATGGATCTGTGCTGTATATACACTGCTGCTATATATGGATCTGTGCGGTATATACACTGCTGCTATATATGGATCTGTGCGGTATATACACTGCTGCTATATATGGATCTGTGTGGTATAGTCACTGCTGCTATATATGGATCTGTGCGGTATAGTCACTGCTGCTATATATGGATCTGTGCGGTATATACACTGCTGCTATATATGGATCTGTGCGGTATATACACTGCTGCTATATATGGATCTGTGCGGTATATACACTGCTGCTATATATGGATCTGTGCGGTATATACACTGCTGCTATATATGGATCTGTGCGGTATATACACTGCTGCTATATATGGATCTGTGCGGTATATACACTGCTGCTATATATTTATATGTGCGGTATATACACTGCTGCTATATATGGATCTGTGCGGTATATACACTGCTGCTATATATGGATCTGTGCGGTATATACACTGCTGCTATATATGGATCTGCGGTATATTCACTGCTGCTATATATGGATCTGTGCGGTATATACACTCCTGCTATATATGGATCTGTGCGGTATAGTCACTGCTGCTATATATGGATCTGTGCGGTATATACACTGCTGCTATATATGGATCTGTGCGGTATATACACTGCTGCTATATATGGATCTGTGCGGTATATACACTGCTGCTATATATGGATCTGTGCGGTATATACACTGCTGCTATATATGGATCTGTGCGGTATATACACTGCTGCTATATATGGATCTGTGCGGTATATACACTGCTGCTATATATGGATCTGTGCGGTATAGTCACTGCTGCTATATATGGATCTGTGCGGTATATACACTGCTGCTATATATGGATCTGTGCGGTATATACACTGCTGCTATATATGCAGACGTGGACAAAAAGCAAGTGCAGCATGCGTTACTATACTGACTGTAAAGTGCCGCATGTGTTACTATACTGACTGTAAAGTGCAGCATGTTTTACTATACTGACTGTAAAGTGCCGCATGCGTTACTATACTGACTGTAAAGTGCAGCGTGTGTTACTATACTGACTGTAAAGTGCAGCGTGTGTTACTATACTGACTGTAAAGTGCCGCATGTGTTACTATACTGACTGTAAAGAGCAGCGTGTGTTACTATACTGACTGTAAAGTGCCGCATGTGTTACTATACTGACTGTAAAGTGCAGCGTGTGTTACTATACTGACTGTAAAGTGCCGCATGTTTTACTATACTGACTGTAAAGTGCAGCGTGTGTTACTATACTGACTGTAAAGTGCCGCATGTGTTACTATACTGACTGTAAAGTGCAGCGTGTGTTACTATACTGACTGTAAAGTGCCGCATGTGTTACTATACTGACTGTAAAGTGCAGCGTGCGTTACTATACTGACTGTAAAGAGCAGCGTGTGTTACTATACTGACTGTAAAGTGCAGCATGTGTTACTATACTGACTGTAAAGTGCAGCATGTGTTACTATACTGACTGTAAAGTGCAGCGTGCGTTACTATACTGACTGTAAAGTGCAGCGTGCGTTACTATACTGACTGTAAAGTGCCGCGTGTGTTACTATACTGACTGTAAAGTGCAGCGTGCGTTACTATACTGACTGTAAAGTGCAGCGTGTGTTACTATACTGACTGTAAAGTGCAGCATGTGTTACTATACTGACTGTAAAGTGCAGCATGTGTTACTATACTGACTGTAAAGTGCAGCGTGCGTTACTATACTGACTGTAAAGTGCAGCGTGCGTTACTATACTGACTGTAAAGTGCAGCATGTGTTACTATACTGACTGTAAAGAGCAGCGTGTGTTACTATACTGACTGTAAAGAGCAGCGTGTGTTACTATACTGACTGTAAAGTGCAGCGTGTGTTACTATACTGACTGTAAAGTGCAGCATGTGTTACTATACTGACTGTAAAGTGCAGCGTGTGTTACTATACTGACTGTAAAGTGCAGCGTGTGTTACTATACTGACTGTAAAGTGCCGCATGTGTTACTATACTGACTGTAAAGTGCAGCATGTGTTACTATACTGACTGTAAAGTGCAGCATGCGTTACTATACTGACTGTAAAGTGCCGCATGCGTTACTATACTGACTGTAAAGAGCAGCATGTGTTACTATACTGACTGTAAAGTGCAGCATGTGTTACTATACTGACTGTAAAGTGCAGCGTGTGTTACTATACTGACTGTAAAGTGCAGCATGTGTTACTATACTGACTGTAAAGTGCAGCGTGTGTTACTATACTGACTGTAAAGTGCAGCATGTGTTACTATACTGACTGTAAAGTGCAGCATGTGTTACTATACTGACTGTAAAGTGCAGCGTGTGTTACTATACTGACTGTAAAGTGCAGCATGTGTTACTATACTGACTGTAAAGTGCAGCGTGTGTTACTATACTGACTGTAAAGTGCAGCGTGTGTTACTATACTGACTGTAAAGAGCAGCATGTGTTACTATACTGACTGTAAAGTGCAGCGTGCGTTACTATACTGACTGTAAAGTGCAGCATGTGTTACTATACTGACTGTAAAGAGCAGCGTGTGTTACTATACTGACTGTAAAGTGCAGCGTGCGTTACTATACTGACTGTAAAGAGCAGCATGCGTTACTATACTGACTGTAAAGTGCCGCATGCGTTACTATACTGACTGTAAAGTGCAGCATGTGTTAGTTACTATACTGACTGTAAAGTGCAGCATGTGTTACTATACTGACTGTAAAGTGCAGCATGTGTTACTATACTGACTGTAAAGTGCAGCGTGTGTTACTATACTGACTGTAAAGTGCCGCATGTGTTACTATACTGACTGTAAAGTGCAGCGTGTGTTACTATACTGACTGTAAAGTGCCGCATGTGTTACTATACTGACTGTATAGAGCAGCATGTGTTACTATACTGACTGTAAAGTGCAGCATGTGTTACTATACTGACTGTAAAGTGCAGCGTGTGTTACTATACTGACTGTAAAGTGCCGCATGTGTTACTATACTGACTGTAAAGAGCAGCGTGCGTTACTATACTGACTGTAAAGAGCAGCATGTGTTACTATACTGACTGTAAAGTGCAGCGTGTGTTACTATACTGACTGTAAAGTGCAGCGTGCGTTACTATACTGACTGTAAAGAGCAGCATGTGTTACTATACTGACTGTAAAGAGCAGCATGTGTTACTATACTGACTGTAAAGTGCCGCATGTGTTACTATACTGACTGTAAAGTGCAGCATGTGTTACTGTACTGACTGTAAAGTGCAGCATGTGTTACTATACTGACTGTAAAGAGCAGCATGTGTTACTATACTGACTGTAAAGAGCAGCATGTGTTACTATACTGACTGTAAAGAGCAGCGTGCGTTACTATACTGACTGTAAAGAGCAGCATGTGTTACTATACTGACTGTAAAGTGCAGCATGTGTTACTATACTGACTGTAAAGTGCAGCGTGTGTTACTATACTGACTGTAAAGTGCAGCATGTGTTACTATACTGACTGTAAAGTGCAGCATGTGTTACTGTACTGACTGTAAAGTGCAGCATGTGTTACTATACTGACTGTAAAGAGCAGCATGTGTTACTATACTGACTGTAAAGAGCAGCATGTGTTACTATACTGACTGTAAAGAGCAGCGTGCGTTACTATACTGACTGTAAAGAGCAGCATGTGTTACTATACTGACTGTAAAGTGCAGCATGTGTTACTATACTGACTGTAAAGAGCAGCGTGTGTTACTATACTGACTGTAAAGTGCAGCGTGTGTTACTATACTGACTGTAAAGAGCAGCATGTGTTACTATACTGACTGTAAAGAGCAGCGTGCGTTACTATACTGACTGTAAAGAGCAGCGTGCGTTACTATACTGACTGTAAAGTGCAGTGTGTGTTACTATACTGACTGTAAAATGCAGCATGTGTTACTATACTGACTGTAAAGTGCCGCATGTGTTACTATACTGACTGTAAAGAGCAGCGTGTGTTACTATACTGACTGTAAAGAGCAGCGTGTGTTACTATACTGACTGTAAAGAGCAGCGTGTGTTACTATACTGACTGTAAAGAGCAGCGTGTGTTACTATACTGACTGTAAAGTGCCGCATGTGTTACTATACTGACTGTAAAGTGCAGCATGTGTTACTATACTGACTGTAAAGAGCAGCATGTGTTACTATACTGACTGTAAAGAGCAGCATGTGTTACTATACTGACTGTAAAGTGCAGCATGTGTTACTATACTGACTGTAAAGAGCAGCATGTGTTACTATACTGACTGTAAAGAGCAGCGTGTGTTACTATACTGACTGTAAAGTGCTGCGTGTGTTACTATACTGACTGTAAAGTGCCGCATGTGTTACTATACTGACTGTAAAGTGCAGCGTGCGTTACTATACTGACTGTAAAGTGCAGCATGTGTTACTATACTGACTGTAAAGTGCAGCATGTGTTACTATACTGACTGTAAAGTGCAGCATGTGTTACTATACTGACTGTAAAGAGCAGCGTGTGTTACTATACTGACTGTAAAGAGCAGCATGTGTTACTATACTGACTGTAAAGTGCAGCATGTGTTACTATACTGACTGTAAAGTGCAGCGTGTGTCACTATACTGACTGTAAAGTGCAGCGTGTGTTACTATACTGACTGTAAAGAGCAGCATGCGTTACTATACTGACTGTAAAGTGCAGCGTGTGTTACTATACTGACTGTAAAGTGCAGTGTGTGTTACTATACTGACTGTAAAGTGCAGCGTGTGTTACTATACTGACTGTAAAGTGCAGCGTGTGTTACTATACTGACTGTAAAGAGCAGCATGTGTTACTATACTGACTGTAAAGAGCAGCGTGTGTTACTATACTGACTGTAAAGAGCAGCATGTGTTACTATACTGACTGTAAAGAGCAGCGTGTGTTACTATACTGACTGTAAAGAGCAGCGTGTGTTACTATACTGACTGTAAAGAGCAGCATGTGTTACTATACTGACTGTAAAGTGCCGCATGTGTTACTATACTGACTGTAAAGTGCAGCATGTGTTACTATACTGACTGTAAAGAGCAGCATGTGTTACTATACTGACTGTAAAGAGCAGCATGTGTTACTATACTGACTGTAAAGTGCAGCATGTGTTACTATACTGACTGTAAAGTGCAGCGTGTGTTACTATACTGACTGTAAAGTGCAGCATGTGTTACTATACTGACTGTAAAGTGCAGCGTGTGTTACTATACTGACTGTAAAGTGCAGCGTGTGTTACTATACTGACTGTAAAGAGCAGCATGTGTTACTATACTGACTGTAAAGAGCAGCATGTGTTACTATACTGACTGTAAAGAGCAGCATGTGTTACTATACTGACTGTAAAGAGCAGCGTGTGTTACTATACTGACTGTAAAGAGCAGCGTGTGTTACTATACTGACTGTAAAGAGCAGCATGTGTTACTATACACTGACTGTAAAGAGCAGCATGTGTTACTATACTGACTGTAAAGTGCCGCATGTGTTACTATACTGACTGTAAAGTGCCGCATGTGTTACTATACTGACTGTAAAGAGCAGCATGTGTTACTATACTGACTGTAAAGTGCAGCATGTGTTACTATACTGACTGTAAAGAGCAGCATGTGTTACTATACTGACTGTAAAGAGCAGCATGTGTTACTATACTGACTGTAAAGAGCAGCGTGTGTTACTATACTGACTGTAAAGTGCCGCATGTGTTACTATACTGACTGTAAAGTGCTGCATGTGTTACTATACTGACTGTATAGAGCAGCATGTGTTACTATACTGACTGTAAAGAGCAGCATGTGTTACTATACTGACTGTGAAGAGCAGCATGTGTTACTATACTGACTGTAAAGAGCAGCATGTGTTACTATACTGACTGTAAAGTGCCGCATGTGTTACTATACTGACTGTAAAGTGCAGCATGTGTTACTATACTGACTGTAAAGAGCAGCATGTGTTACTATACTGACTGTAAAGAGCAGCGTGTGTTACTATACTGACTGTAAAGTGCAGCGTGTGTTACTATACTGACTGTAAAGTGCAGCATGTGTTACTATACTGACTGTAAAGTGCAGCGTGTGTTACTATACTGACTGTAAAGTGCAGCGTGCGTTACTATACTGACTGTAAAGAGCAGCGTGTGTTACTATACTGACTGTAAAGTGCAGCGTGTGTTACTATACTGACTGTAAAGTGCAGCATGTGTTACTATACTGACTGTAAAGTGCCGCATGTGTTACTATACTGACTGTAAAGTGCAGCATGTGTTACTATACTGACTGTAAAGTGCCGCATGTGTTACTATACTGACTGTAAAGTGCAGCATGTGTTACTATACTGACTGTAAAGTGCAGCGTGTGTTACTATACTGACTGTAAAGTGCAGCGTGCGTTACTATACTGACTGTAAAGAGCAGCGTGTGTTACTATACTGACTGTAAAGTGCAGCGTGTGTTACTATACTGACTGTAAAGTGCAGCATGTGTTACTATACTGACTGTAAAGAGCAGCATGTGTTACTATACTGACTGTAAAGTGCAGCGTGTGTTACTATACTGACTGTAAAGTGCAGCATGTGTTACTATACTGACTGTAAAGTGCCGCATGTGTTACTATACTGACTGTAAAGTGCCGCATGTGTTACTATACTGACTGTAAAGAGCAGCGTGCGTTACTATACTGACTGTAAAATGCAGCGTGCGTTACTATACTGACTGTAAAGTGCCGCATGTGTTACTATACTGACTGTAAAGTGCAGCGTGTGTTACTATACTGACTGTAAAGTTCAGCATGTGTTACTATACTGACTGTAAAGTGCAGCGTGCGTTACTATACTGACTGTAAAGTGCAGCGTGTGTTACTATACTGACTGTAAAGTGCCGCGTGTGTTACTATACTGACTGTAAAGAGCAGCGTGCGTTACTATACTGACTGTAAAGAGCAGCATGTGTTACTATACTGACTGTAAAGAGCAGCATGTGTTACTATACTGACTGTAAAGAGCAGCATGTGTTACTATACTGACTGTAAAGTGCCGCATGTGTTACTATACTGACTGTAAAGAGCAGCGTGTGTTACTATACTGACTGTAAAGTGCCGCATGTGTTACTATACTGACTGTAAATAGCAGCATGTGTTACTATACTGACTGTAAAGTGCTGCATGCGTTACTATACTGACTGTAAAGAGCAGCGTGTGTTACTATACTGACTGTAAAGAGCAGCGTGTGTTACTATACTGACTGTAAAGAGCAGCATGTGTTACTATACTGACTGTAAAGTGCTGCATGCGTTACTATACTGACTGTAAAGAGCAGCGTGTGTTACTATACTGACTGTAAAGAGCAGCGTGTGTTACTATACTGACTGTAAAGAGCAGCATGTGTTACTATACTGACTGTAAAGTGCCGCATGTGTTACTATACTGACTGTAAAGTGCAGCATGTGTTACTATACTGACTGTAAAGAGCAGCATATGTTACTATACTGACTGTAAAGTGCAGCATGTGTTACTATACTGACTGTAAAGTGCAGCATGTGTTACTATACTGACTGTAAAGTGCAGCGTGTGTTACTATACTGACTGTAAAGAGCAGCATGTGTTACTATACTGACTGTAAAGTGCAGCATGTGTTACTATACTGACTGTAAAGTGCAGCGTGTGTTACTATACTGACTGTAAAGAGCAGCATGTGTTACTATACTGACTGTAAAGTGCAGCATGTGTTACTATACTGACTGTAAAGTGCAGCATGTGTTACTATACTGACTGTAAAGAGCAGCGTGTGTTACTATACTGACTGTAAAGAGCAGCATGTGTTACTATACTGACTGTAAAGTGCAGCATGTGTTACTATACTGACTGTAAAGTGCAGCGTGTGTTACTATACTGACTGTAAAGAGCAGCGTGTGTTACTATACTGACTGTAAAGTGCCGCATGTGTTACTATACTGACTGTAAAGAGCAGCATGTGTTACTATACTGACTGTAAAGAGCAGCATGTGTTACTATACTGACTGTAAAGAGCAGCATGTGTTACTATACTGACTGTAAAGTGCTGCATGTGTTACTATACTGACTGTAAAGAGCAGCATGTGTTACTATACTGACTGTAAAGAGCAGCATGTGTTACTATACTGACTGTAAAGAGCAGCATGTGTTACTATACTGACTGTAAAGAGCAGCATGTGTTACTATACTGACTGTAAAGTGCCGCATGTGTTACTATACTGACTGTAAAGTGCAGCATGTGTTACTATACTGACTGTAAAGAGCAGCATGTGTTACTATACTGACTGTAAAGAGCAGCGTGTGTTACTATACTGACTGTAAAGTGCAGCGTGTGTTACTATACTGACTGTAAAGTGCAGCGTGTGTTACTATACTGACTGTAAAGTGCAGCATGTGTTACTATACTGACTGTAAAGTGCAGCGTGTGTTACTATACTGACTGTAAAGTGCAGCGTGTGTTACTATACTGACTGTAAAGTGCAGCATGTGTTACTATACTGACTGTAAAGTGCCGCATGTGTTACTATACTGACTGTAAAGTGCAGCGTGTGTTACTATACTGACTGTAAAGAGCAGCGTGTGTTACTATACTGACTGTAAAGTGCAGCGTACGTTACTATACTGACTGTAAAGAGCAGCGTGTGTTACTATACTGACTGTAAAGTGCAGCGTGTGTTACTATACTGACTGTAAAGTGCCGCATGTGTTACTATACTGACTGTAAAGTGCAGCATGTGTTACTATACTGACTGTAAAGTGCCGCATGTGTTACTATACTGACTGTAAAGTGCAGCATGTGTTACTATACTGACTGTAAAGTGCAGCGTGTGTTACTATACTGACTGTAAAGTGCAGCGTGCGTTACTATACTGACTGTAAAGAGCAGCGTGTGTTACTATACTGACTGTAAAGTGCAGCGTGTGTTACTATACTGACTGTAAAGTGCAGCGTGTGTTACTATACTGACTGTAAAGTGCAGCGTGTGTTACTATACTGACTGTAAAGTGCAGCATGTGTTACTATACTGACTGTAAAGTGCAGCGTGTGTTACTATACTGACTGTAAAGAGCAGCGTGCGTTACTATACTGACTGTAAAGAGCAGCGTGCGTTACTATACTGACTGTAAAATGCAGCGTGCGTTACTATACTGACTGTAAAGTGCCGCATGTGTTACTATACTGACTGTAAAGTGCCGCATGTGTTACTATACTGACTGTAAAGTGCAGCATGTGTTACTATACTGACTGTAAAGAGCAGCGTGTGTTACTATACTGACTGTAAAGTGCAGCGTGTGTTACTATACTGACTGTAAAGTGCAGCATGTGTTACTATACTGACTGTAAAGTGCCGCATGTGTTACTATACTGACTGTAAAGTGCCGCATGTGTTACTATACTGACTGTAAAGAGCAGCGTGCGTTACTATACTGACTGTAAAATGCAGCGTGCGTTACTATACTGACTGTAAAGTGCCGCATGTGTTACTATACTGACTGTAAAGTGCCGCATGTGTTACTATACTGACTGTAAAGTGCAGCATGTGTTACTATACTGACTGTAAAGAGCAGCGTGTGTTACTATACTGACTGTAAAGTGCCGCATGTGTTACTATACTGACTGTAAAGTGCAGCGTGTGTTACTATACTGACTGTAAAGTTCAGCATGTGTTACTATACTGACTGTAAAGTGCAGCGTGCGTTACTATACTGACTGTAAAGTGCAGCGTGTGTTACTATACTGACTGTAAAGTGCCGCGTGTGTTACTATACTGACTGTAAAGAGCAGCGTGTGTTACTATACTGACTGTAAAGAGCAGCGTGTGTTACTATACTGACTGTAAAGTGCAGCGTGTGTTACTATACTGACTGTAAAGTGCAGCGTGTGTTACTATACTGACTGTAAAGAGCAGCATGTGTTACTATACTGACTGTAAAGAGCAGCGTGCGTTACTATACTGACTGTAAAGAGCAGCGTGCATTACTATACTGACTGTAAAGTGCCGCATGTGTTACTATACTGACTGTAAAGAGCAGCGTGTGTTACTATACTGACTGTAAAGAGCAGCGTGTGTTACTATACTGACTGTAAAGAGCAGCGTGTGTTACTATACTGACTGTAAAGAGCAGCGTGTGTTACTATACTGACTGTAAAGTGCCGCGTGCGTTACTATACTGACTGTAAAGTGCAGCGTGTGTTACTATACTGACTGTAAAGTGCCGCGTGTGTTACTATACTGACTGTAAAGAGCAGCGTGCGTTACTATACTGACTGTAAAGAGCAGCATGTGTTACTATACTGACTGTAAAGAGCAGCATGTGTTACTATACTGACTGTAAAGAGCAGCATGTGTTACTATACTGACTGTAAAGTGCCGCATGTGTTACTATACTGACTGTAAAGAGCAGCGTGTGTTACTATACTGACTGTAAATAGCAGCATGTGTTACTATACTGACTGTAAAGAGCAGCGTGCGTTACTATACTGACTGTAAATAGCAGCATGTGTTACTATACTGACTGTAAATAGCAGCATGTGTTACTATACTGACTGTAAATAGCAGCATGTGTTACTATACTGACTGTAAAGTGCAGCGTGTGTTACTATACTGACTGTAAAGTGCTGCATGCGTTACTATACTGACTGTAAAGTGCTGCATGCGTTACTATACTGACTGTAAAGAGCAGCGTGTGTTACTATACTGACTGTAAAGAGCAGCGTGTGTTACTATACTGACTGTAAAGAGCAGCGTGTGTTACTATACTGACTGTAAAGAGCAGCATGTGTTACTATACTGACTGTAAAGTCCCGCATGTGTTACTATACTGACTGTAAAGTGCAGCATGTGTTACTATACTGACTGTAAAGAGCAGCATGTGTTACTATACTGACTGTAAAGTGCAGCATGTGTTACTATACTGACTGTAAAGTACAGCGTGTGTTACTATACTGACTGTAAAGAGCAGCGTGTGTTACTATACTGACTGTAAAGTGCCGCATGTGTTACTATACTGACTGTAAAGAGCAGCATGTGTTACTATACTGACTGTAAAGAGCAGCATGTGTTACTATACTGACTGTAAAGAGCAGCATGTGTTACTATACTGACTGTAAAGTGCTGCATGTGTTACTATACTGACTGTAAAGAGCAGCATGTGTTACTATACTGACTGTAAAGAGCAGCATGTGTTACTATACTGACTGTAAAGAGCAGCATGTGTTACTATACTGACTGTAAAGAGCAGCATGTGTTACTATACTGACTGTAAAGTGCCGCATGTGTTACTATACTGACTGTAAAGTGCAGCATGTGTTACTATACTGACTGTAAAGAGCAGCATGTGTTACTATACTGACTGTAAAGAGCAGCGTGTGTTACTATACTGACTGTAAAGTGCAGCGTGTGTTACTATACTGACTGTAAAGTGCAGCGTGTGTTACTATACTGACTGTAAAGTGCAGCGTACGTTACTATACTGACTGTAAAGAGCAGCGTGTGTTACTATACTGACTGTAAAGTGCAGCGTGTGTTACTATACTGACTGTAAAGTGCAGCATGTGTTACTATACTGACTGTAAAGTGCCGCATGTGTTACTATACTGACTGTAAAGTGCAGCATGTGTTACTATACTGACTGTAAAGAGCAGCGTGTGTTACTATACTGACTGTAAAGTGCAGCGTACGTTACTATACTGACTGTAAAGAGCAGCGTGTGTTACTATACTGACTGTAAAGTGCAGCGTGTGTTACTATACTGACTGTAAAGTGCCGCATGTGTTACTATACTGACTGTAAAGTGCAGCATGTGTTACTATACTGACTGTAAAGTGCCGCATGTGTTACTATACTGACTGTAAAGTGCAGCATGTGTTACTATACTGACTGTAAAGTGCAGCGTGTGTTACTATACTGACTGTAAAGTGCAGCGTGCGTTACTATACTGACTGTAAAGAGCAGCGTGTGTTACTATACTGACTGTAAAGTGCAGCGTGTGTTACTATACTGACTGTAAAGTGCAGCGTGTGTTACTATACTGACTGTAAAGTGCAGCGTGTGTTACTATACTGACTGTAAAGTGCAGCATGTGTTACTATACTGACTGTAAAGTGCAGCGTGTGTTACTATACTGACTGTAAAGAGCAGCGTGCGTTACTATACTGACTGTAAAGTGCAGCATGTGTTACTATACTGACTGTAAAGAGCAGCATGTGTTACTATACTGACTGTAAAGTGCAGCGTGTGTTACTATACTGACTGTAAAGTGCAGCATGTGTTACTATACTGACTGTAAAGTGCAGCATGTGTTACTATACTGACTGTAAATAGCAGCATGTGTTACTATACTGACTGTAAAGTGCAGCATGTGTTACTATACTGACTGTAAAGTGCCGCATGTGTTACTATACTGACTGTAAAGTGCCGCATGTGTTACTATACTGACTGTAAAGAGCAGCGTGCGTTACTATACTGACTGTAAAATGCAGCGTGCGTTACTATACTGACTGTAAAGTGCCGCATGTGTTACTATACTGACTGTAAAGAGCAGCGTGTGTTACTATACTGACTGTGAAGTGCCGCATGTGTTACTATACTGACTGTAAAGTGCAGCATGTGTTACTATACTGACTGTAAAGAGCAGCATGTGTTACTATACTGACTGTAAAGAGCAGCATGTGTTACTATACTGACTGTAAAGTGCAGCATGTGTTACTATACTGACTGTAAAGTGCAGCGTGTGTTACTATACTGACTGTAAAGTGCCGCATGTGTTACTATACTGACTGTAAAGAGCAGCATGTGTTACTATACTGACTGTAAAGAGCAGCATGTGTTACTATACTGACTGTAAAGAGCAGCATGTGTTACTATACTGACTGTAAAGTGCTGCATGTGTTACTATACTGACTGTAAAGAGCAGCATGTGTTACTATACTGACTGTAAAGAGCAGCATGTGTTACTATACTGACTGTAAAGAGCAGCATGTGTTACTATACTGACTGTAAAGAGCAGCATGTGTTACTATACTGACTGTAAAGTGCCGCATGTGTTACTATACTGACTGTAAAGTGCAGCATGTGTTACTATACTGACTGTAAAGAGCAGCATGTGTTACTATACTGACTGTAAAGAGCAGCGTGTGTTACTATACTGACTGTAAAGTGCAGCGTGTGTTACTATACTGACTGTAAAGTGCAGCGTGTGTTACTATACTGACTGTAAAGTGCAGCGTACGTTACTATACTGACTGTAAAGAGCAGCGTGTGTTACTATACTGACTGTAAAGTGCAGCGTGTGTTACTATACTGACTGTAAAGTGCAGCATGTGTTACTATACTGACTGTAAAGTGCCGCATGTGTTACTATACTGACTGTAAAGTGCAGCATGTGTTACTATACTGACTGTAAAGAGCAGCGTGTGTTACTATACTGACTGTAAAGTGCAGCGTACGTTACTATACTGACTGTAAAGAGCAGCGTGTGTTACTATACTGACTGTAAAGTGCAGCGTGTGTTACTATACTGACTGTAAAGTGCCGCATGTGTTACTATACTGACTGTAAAGTGCAGCATGTGTTACTATACTGACTGTAAAGTGCCGCATGTGTTACTATACTGACTGTAAAGTGCAGCATGTGTTACTATACTGACTGTAAAGTGCAGCGTGTGTTACTATACTGACTGTAAAGTGCAGCGTGCGTTACTATACTGACTGTAAAGAGCAGCGTGTGTTACTATACTGACTGTAAAGTGCAGCGTGTGTTACTATACTGACTGTAAAGTGCAGCGTGTGTTACTATACTGACTGTAAAGTGCAGCGTGTGTTACTATACTGACTGTAAAGTGCAGCGTGTGTTACTATACTGACTGTAAAGTGCAGCGTGTGTTACTATACTGACTGTAAAGAGCAGCGTGCGTTACTATACTGACTGTAAAGTGCAGCATGTGTTACTATACTGACTGTAAAGAGCAGCATGTGTTACTATACTGACTGTAAAGTGCAGCGTGTGTTACTATACTGACTGTAAAGTGCAGCATGTGTTACTATACTGACTGTAAATAGCAGCATGTGTTACTATACTGACTGTAAAGTGCAGCGTGTGTTACTATACTGACTGTAAAGTGCAGCATGTGTTACTATACTGACTGTAAAGTGCCGCATGTGTTACTATACTGACTGTAAAGTGCCGCATGTGTTACTATACTGACTGTAAAGAGCAGCGTGCGTTACTATACTGACTGTAAAATGCAGCGTGCGTTACTATACTGACTGTAAAGTGCCGCGTGCGTTACTATACTGACTGTAAAGAGCAGCGTGTGTTACTATACTGACTGTAAAGTGCCGCATGTGTTACTATACTGACTGTAAAGTGCAGCGTGTGTTACTATACTGACTGTAAAGTTCAGCATGTGTTACTATACTGACTGTAAAGTGCAGCGTGCGTTACTATACTGACTGTAAAGTGCAGCGTGCGTTACTATACTGACTGTAAAGTGCCGCGTGTGTTACTATACTGACTGTAAAGAGCAGCGTGTGTTACTATACTGACTGTAAAGAGCAGCGTGTGTTACTATACTGACTGTAAAGTGCAGCGTGTGTTACTATACTGACTGTAAAGTGCAGCGTGTGTTACTATACTGACTGTAAAGAGCAGCATGTGTTACTATACTGACTGTAAAGAGCAGCGTGCGTTACTATACTGACTGTAAAGAGCAGCGTGCGTTACTATACTGACTGTAAAGTGCCGCATGCGTTACTATACTGACTGTAAAGAGCAGCGTGTGTTACTATACTGACTGTAAAGAGCAGCGTGTGTTACTATACTGACTGTAAAGAGCAGCGTGTGTTACTATACTGACTGTAAAGAGCAGCGTGTGTTACTATACTGACTGTAAAGTGCCGCGTGTGTTACTATACTGACTGTAAAGTGCAGCATGTGTTACTATACTGACTGTAAAGAGCAGCATGTGTTACTATACTGACTGTAAAGAGCAGCATGTGTTACTATACTGACTGTAAAGAGCAGCATGTGTTACTATACTGACTGTAAAGAGCAGCATGTGTTACTATACTGACTGTAAAGAGCAGCGTGTGTTACTATACTGACTGTAAAGAGCAGCGTGCGTTACTATACTGACTGTAAAGTGCAGCATGTGTTACTATACTGACTGTAAAGAGCAGCATGTGTTACTATACTGACTGTAAAGAGCAGCATGTGTTACTATACTGACTGTAAAGAGCAGCGTGTGTTACTATACTGACTGTAAAGTGCCGCATGTGTTACTATACTGACTGTAAAGTGCAGCATGTGTTACTATACTGACTGTAAAGAGCAGCATGTGTTACTATACTGACTGTAAAGAGCAGCATGTGTTACTATACTGACTGTAAAGTGCAGCATGCGTTACTATACTGACTGTAAAGAGCAGCATGCGTTACTATACTGACTGTAAAGAGCAGCATGTGTTACTATACTGACTGTAAAGAGCAGCGTGTGTTACTATACTGACTGTAAAGTGCAGTGTGTGTTACTATACTGACTGTAAAGTACAGCATGTGTTACTATACTGACTGTAAAGAGCAGCATGTGTTACTATACTGACTGTAAAGAGAAGCATGTGTTACTATACTGACTGTAAAGTGCAGCATGTGTTACTATACTGACTGTAAAGAGCAGCATGTGTTACTATACTGACTGTAAAGTGCCGCATGTGTTACTATACTGACTGTAAAGTGCAGCATGTGTTACTATACTGACTGTAAAGAGCAGCATGTGTTACTATACTGACTGTAAAGAGCAGCATGTGTTACTATACTGACTGTAAAGAGCAGCATGTGTTACTATACTGACTGTAAAGAGCAGCGTGTGTTACTATACTGACTGTAAAGTGCAGCATGTGTTACTATACTGACTGTAAAGTGCAGCATGTGTTACTATACTGACTGTAAAGTGCAGCATGTGTTACTATACTGACTGTAAAGAGCAGCATGTGTTACTATACTGACTGTAAAGAGCAGCATGTGTTACTATACTGACTGTAAAGAGCAGCATGTGTTACTATACTGACTGTAAAGTGCCGCATGTGTTACTATACTGACTGTAAAGTGCAGCATGTGTTACTATACTGACTGTAAAGAGCAGCATGTGTTACTATACTGACTGTAAAGAGCAGCGTGTGTTACTATACTGACTGTAAAGTGCAGCGTGTGTTACTATACTGACTGTAAAGTGCAGCGTGTGTTACTATACTGACTGTAAAGTGCAGCGTGTGTTACTATACTGACTGTAAAGTGCAGCGTGCGTTACTATACTGACTGTAAAGAGCAGCGTGTGTTACTATACTGACTGTAAAGTGCAGCGTGTGTTACTATACTGACTGTAAAGTGCAGCATGTGTTACTATACTGACTGTAAAGTGCCGCATGTGTTACTATACTGACTGTAAAGTGCAGCATGTGTTACTATACTGACTGTAAAGTGCCGCATGTGTTACTATACTGACTGTAAAGTGCAGCGTGCGTTACTATACTGACTGTAAAGAGCAGCGTGTGTTACTATACTGACTGTAAAGTGCAGCGTGTGTTACTATACTGACTGTAAAGTGCAGTATGTGTTACTATACTGACTGTAAAGTGCAGCATGTGTTACTATACTGACTGTAAAGAGCAGCATGTGTTACTATACTGACTGTAAAGTGCAGCGTGTGTTACTATACTGACTGTAAAGTGCAGCATGTGTTACTATACTGACTGTAAATAGCAGCATGTGTTACTATACTGACTGTAAAGTGCAGCGTGTGTTACTATACTGACTGTAAAGTGCAGCATGTGTTACTATACTGACTGTAAAGTGCCGCATGTGTTACTATACTGACTGTAAAGTGCAGCATGTGTTACTATACTGACTGTAAAGTGCCGCATGTGTTACTATACTGACTGTAAAGTGCCGCATGTGTTACTATACTGACTGTAAAGTGCAGCATGTGTTACTATACTGACTGTAAAGTGCCGCATGTGTTACTATACTGACTGTAAAGTGCAGCATGTGTTACTATACTGACTGTAAAGTGCAGCGTGTGTTACTATACTGACTGTAAAGTGCAGCATGTGTTACTATACTGACTGTAAATAGCAGCATGTGTTACTATACTGACTGTAAAGTGCAGCGTGTGTTACTATACTGACTGTAAAGTGCAGCATGTGTTACTATACTGACTGTAAAGTGCCGCATGTGTTACTATACTGACTGTAAAGTGCAGCATGTGTTACTATACTGACTGTAAAGTGCAGCATGTGTTACTATACTGACTGTAAAGAGCAGCATGTGTTACTATACTGACTGTAAAGAGCAGCATGTGTTACTATACTGACTGTAAAGTGCCGCATGTGTTACTATACTGACTGTAAAGTGCAGCATGTGTTACTATACTGACTGTAAAGAGCAGCATGTGTTACTATACTGACTGTAAAGAGCAGCGTGCGTTACTATACTGACTGTAAAGAGCAGCATGTGTTACTATACTGACTGTAAAGTGCAGCATGTGTTACTATACTGACTGTAAAGTGCAGCGTGTGTTACTATACTGACTGTAAAGTGCAGCATGTTTTACTATACTGACTGTAAAGTGCAGCGTGTGTTACTATACTGACTGTAAAGTGCAGCGTGTGTTACTATACTGACTGTAAAGAGCAGCATGTGTTACTATACCGACTGTAAAGAGCAGCATGTGTTACTATACTGACTGTAAAGAGCAGCATATGTTACTATACTGACTGTAAAGAGCAGCGTGTGTTACTATACTGACTGTAAAGAGCAGCGTGTGTTACTATACTGACTGTAAAGAGCAGCATGTGTTACTATACTGACTGTAAAGTGCCGCATGTGTTACTATACTGACTGTAAAGTGCAGCATGTGTTACTATACTGACTGTAAAGAGCAGCATGTGTTACTATACTGACTGTAAAGAGCAGCATGTGTTACTATACTGACTGTAAAGTGCAGCATGTGTTACTATACTGACTGTAAAGTGCAGCGTGTGTTACTATACTGACTGTAAAGTGCAGCATGTGTTACTATACTGACTGTAAAGTGCAGCGTGTGTTACTATACTGACTGTAAAGTGCGTGTGTTACTATACTGACTGTAAAGTGCAGCATGTGTTACTATACTGACTGTAAAGAGCAGCCTGTGTTACTATACTGACTGTAAAGAGCAGCATGTGTTACTATACTGACTGTAAAGAGCAGCGTGTGTTACTATACTGACTGTAAAGAGCAGCGTGTGTTACTATACTGACTGTAAAGAGCAGCATGTGTTACTATACTGACTGTAAAGTGCCGCATGTGTTACTATACTGACTGTAAAGTGCAGCATGTGTTACTATACTGACTGTAAAGAGCAGCATGTGTTACTATACTGACTGTAAAGAGCAGCATGTGTTACTATACTGACTGTAAAGTGCAGCATGTGTTACTATACTGACTGTAAAGAGCAGCATGTGTTACTATACTGACTGTAAAGAGCAGCATGTGTTACTATACTGACTGTAAAGAGCAGCGTGTGTTACTATACTGACTGTAAAGTGCCGCATGTGTTACTATACTGACTGTAAAGTGCCGCATGTGTTACTATACTGACTGTAAAGTGCAGCATGTGTTACTATACTGACTGTAAAGAGCAGCGTGTGTTACTATACTGACTGTAAAGAGCAGCATGTGTTACTATACTGAATGTAAAGTGCAGCGTGCGTTACTATACTGACTGTAAAGTGCCGCATGCGTTACTATACTGAATGTAAAGTGAAGCATGTGTTACTATACTGACTGTAAAGAGCAGCATGTGTTACTATACTGACTGTAAAGAGCAGCGTGTGTTACTATACTGACTGTAAAGAGCAGCGTGTGTTACTATACTGACTGTAAAGTGCAGCATGTGTTACTATACTGACTGTAAAGAGCAGCGTGTGTTACTATACTGACTGTAAAGTGCAGCATGTGTTACTATACTGACTGTAAAGTGCAGCATGTGTTACTATACTGACTGTAAAGTGCAGCATGTGTTACTATACTGACTGTAAAGAGCAGCATGTGTTACTATACTGACTGTAAAGAGCAGCATGTGTTACTATACTGACTGTAAAGAGCAGCATGTGTTACTATACTGACTGTAAAGTGCCGCATGTGTTACTATACTGACTGTAAAGTGCAGCATGTGTTACTATACTGACTGTAAAGAGCAGCATGTGTTACTATACTGACTGTAAAGAGCAGCATGTGTTACTATACTGACTGTAAAGAGCAGCATGTGTTACTATACTGACTGTAAAGAGCAGCGTGTGTTACTATACTGACTGTAAAGTGCCGCATGTGTTACTATACTGACTGTAAAGTGCCGCATGTGTTACTATACTGACTGTAAAGTGCAGCATGTGTTACTATACTGACTGTAAAGTGCTGCATGTGTTACTATACTGACTGTAAAGTGCTGCGTGTGTTACTATACTGACTGTAAAGAGCAGCGTGTGTTACTATACTGACTGTAAAGAGCAGCATGTGTTACTATACTGAATGTAAAGTGCAGCGTGCGTTACTATACTGACTGTAAAGTGCCGCATGCGTTACTATACTGAATGTAAAGTGAAGCATGTGTTACTATACTGACTGTAAAGAGCAGCATGTGTTACTATACTGACTGTAAAGAGCAGCGTGTGTTACTATACTGACTGTAAAGAGCAGCGTGTGTTACTATACTGACTGTAAAGTGCAGCATGTGTTACTATACTGACTGTAAAGAGCAGCGTGTGTTACTATACTGACTGTAAAGTGCAGCATGTGTTACTATACTGACTGTAAAGTGCAGCATGTGTTACTATACTGACTGTAAAGTGCAGCATGTGTTACTATACTGACTGTAAAGAGCAGCATGTGTTACTATACTGACTGTAAAGAGCAGCATGTGTTACTATACTGACTGTAAAGAGCAGCATGTGTTACTATACTGACTGTAAAGTGCCGCATGTGTTACTATACTGACTGTAAAGTGCAGCATGTGTTACTATACTGACTGTAAAGAGCAGCATGTGTTACTATACTGACTGTAAAGAGCAGCGTGTGTTACTATACTGACTGTAAAGTGCAGCGTGTGTTACTATACTGACTGTAAAGTGCAGCGTGTGTTACTATACTGACTGTAAAGTGCAGCGTGTGTTACTATACTGACTGTAAAGTGCAGCGTGCGTTACTATACTGACTGTAAAGAGCAGCGTGTGTTACTATACTGACTGTAAAGTGCAGCGTGTGTTACTATACTGACTGTAAAGTGCAGCATGTGTTACTATACTGACTGTAAAGTGCCGCATGTGTTACTATACTGACTGTAAAGTGCAGCATGTGTTACTATACTGACTGTAAAGTGCCGCATGTGTTACTATACTGACTGTAAAGTGCAGCGTGCGTTACTATACTGACTGTAAAGAGCAGCGTGTGTTACTATACTGACTGTAAAGTGCAGCGTGTGTTACTATACTGACTGTAAAGTGCAGTATGTGTTACTATACTGACTGTAAAGTGCAGCATGTGTTACTATACTGACTGTAAAGAGCAGCATGTGTTACTATACTGACTGTAAAGTGCAGCGTGTGTTACTATACTGACTGTAAAGTGCAGCATGTGTTACTATACTGACTGTAAATAGCAGCATGTGTTACTATACTGACTGTAAAGTGCAGCGTGTGTTACTATACTGACTGTAAAGTGCAGCATGTGTTACTATACTGACTGTAAAGTGCCGCATGTGTTACTATACTGACTGTAAAGTGCAGCATGTGTTACTATACTGACTGTAAAGTGCCGCATGTGTTACTATACTGACTGTAAAGTGCCGCATGTGTTACTATACTGACTGTAAAGTGCAGCATGTGTTACTATACTGACTGTAAAGTGCCGCATGTGTTACTATACTGACTGTAAAGTGCAGCATGTGTTACTATACTGACTGTAAAGTGCAGCGTGTGTTACTATACTGACTGTAAAGTGCAGCATGTGTTACTATACTGACTGTAAATAGCAGCATGTGTTACTATACTGACTGTAAAGTGCAGCGTGTGTTACTATACTGACTGTAAAGTGCAGCATGTGTTACTATACTGACTGTAAAGTGCCGCATGTGTTACTATACTGACTGTAAAGTGCAGCATGTGTTACTATACTGACTGTAAAGTGCAGCATGTGTTACTATACTGACTGTAAAGAGCAGCATGTGTTACTATACTGACTGTAAAGAGCAGCATGTGTTACTATACTGACTGTAAAGTGCCGCATGTGTTACTATACTGACTGTAAAGTGCAGCATGTGTTACTATACTGACTGTAAAGAGCAGCATGTGTTACTATACTGACTGTAAAGAGCAGCGTGCGTTACTATACTGACTGTAAAGAGCAGCATGTGTTACTATACTGACTGTAAAGTGCAGCATGTGTTACTATACTGACTGTAAAGTGCAGCGTGTGTTACTATACTGACTGTAAAGTGCAGCATGTTTTACTATACTGACTGTAAAGTGCAGCGTGTGTTACTATACTGACTGTAAAGTGCAGCGTGTGTTACTATACTGACTGTAAAGAGCAGCATGTGTTACTATACCGACTGTAAAGAGCAGCATGTGTTACTATACTGACTGTAAAGAGCAGCATATGTTACTATACTGACTGTAAAGAGCAGCGTGTGTTACTATACTGACTGTAAAGAGCAGCGTGTGTTACTATACTGACTGTAAAGAGCAGCATGTGTTACTATACTGACTGTAAAGTGCCGCATGTGTTACTATACTGACTGTAAAGTGCAGCATGTGTTACTATACTGACTGTAAAGAGCAGCATGTGTTACTATACTGACTGTAAAGAGCAGCATGTGTTACTATACTGACTGTAAAGTGCAGCATGTGTTACTATACTGACTGTAAAGTGCAGCGTGTGTTACTATACTGACTGTAAAGTGCAGCATGTGTTACTATACTGACTGTAAAGTGCAGCGTGTGTTACTATACTGACTGTAAAGTCCGTGTGTTACTATACTGACTGTAAAGTGCAGCATGTGTTACTATACTGACTGTAAAGAGCAGCCTGTGTTACTATACTGACTGTAAAGAGCAGCATGTGTTACTATACTGACTGTAAAGAGCAGCGTGTGTTACTATACTGACTGTAAAGAGCAGCGTGTGTTACTATACTGACTGTAAAGAGCAGCATGTGTTACTATACTGACTGTAAAGTGCCGCATGTGTTACTATACTGACTGTAAAGTGCAGCATGTGTTACTATACTGACTGTAAAGAGCAGCATGTGTTACTATACTGACTGTAAAGAGCAGCATGTGTTACTATACTGACTGTAAAGTGCAGCATGTGTTACTATACTGACTGTAAAGTGTAGCGTGCGTTACTATACTGACTGTAAAGTGCAGCGTGCGTTACTATACTGACTGTAAAGTGCCGCGTGCGTTACTATACTGACTGTAAAGAGCAGCGTGTGTTACTATACTGATTGTAAAGTGCAGCGTGTGTTACTATACTGACTGTAAAGTGCAGCATGTGTTACTATACTGACTGTAAAGTGCAGCGTGTGTTACTATACTGACTGTAAAGTGCAGCATGAGTTACTATACTGACTGTAAAGTGCAGCGTGTGTTACTATACTGACTGTAAAGTGCAGCATGTGTTACTATACTGACTGTAAAGTGCAGCATGTGTTACTATACTGACTATAAAGAGCAGCATGTGTTACTATACTGACTGTAAAGAGCAGCATGCGTTACTATACTGACTGTAAAGAGCAGCGTGCGTTACTATACTGACTGTAAAGTGGCGATGTGTTACTATACTGACTGTAAAGAGCAGCGTGCGTTACTATACTGACTGTAAAGTGCCGATGTGTTACTATACTGACTGTAAAGTGCAGCGTGTGTTACTATACTGACTGTAAAGTGCAGCATGTGTTACTATACTGACTGTAAAGTGCCGCATGTGTTACTATACTGACTGTAAAGTGCACCGTGTGTTACTATACTGACTGTAAAGTGCCGATGTGTTACTATACTGACTGTAAAGTGCAGCGTGTGTTACTATACTGACTGTAAAGTGCAGCATGTGTTACTATACTGACTGTAAAGTGCCGCATGTGTTACTATACTGACTGTAAAGTGCACCGTGTGTTACTATACTGACTGTAAAGTGCAGCATGTGTTACTATACTGACTGTAAAGTGCAGCATGTGTTACTATACTGACTGTAAAGTGCAGCGTGTGTTACTATACTGACTGTAAAGTGCCGCGTGTGTTTCTATACTGACTGTAAAGTGCCGCATGCGTTACTATACTGACTGTAAAGTGCAGCGTGCGTTACTATACTGACTGTAAAGTGCAGCGTGCGTTACTATACTGACTGTAAAGTGCAGCGTGCGTTACTATACTGACTGTAAAGAGCCGCATGTGTTACTATACTGACTGTAAAGTGCAGCGTGTGTTACTATACTGACTGTAAAGTGCAGCCTGTGTTACTATACTGACTGTAAAGTGCAGCCTGTGTTACTATACTGACTGTAAAGTGGCGCGTGTGTTACTATACTGACTGTAAAGTGCCGCATGTGTTACTATACTGACTGTAAAGTGCCGCATGTGTTACTATACTGACTGTAAAGTGCAGCCTGTGTTACTATACTGACTGTAAAGTGCCGCGTGTGTTACTATACTGACTGTAAAGTGCCGCATGTGTTACTATACTTACTGTAAAGTGCCGCATGTGTTACTATACTGACTGTAAAGTGCAGCCTGTGTTACTATACTGACTGTAAAGTGCCGCGTGTGTTACTATACTGACTGTAAAGTGGCGCATGTGTTACTATACTGACTGTAAAGTGCAGCCTGTGTTACTATACTGACTGTAAAGTGCAGCCTGTGTTACTATACTGACTGTAAAGTGCCGCGTGTGTTACTATACTGACTGTAAAGTGCCGCATGTGTTACTATACTGACTGTAAAGTGCCGCATGTGTTACTATACTGACTGTAAAGTGCAGCCTGTGTTACTATACTGACTGTAAAGTGCCGCGTGTGTTACTATACTGACTGTAAAGTGCCGCATGTGTTACTATACTTACTGTAAAGTGCCGCATGTGTTACTATACTGACTGTAAAGTGCAGCCTGTGTTACTATACTGACTGTAAAGTGCCGCGTGTGTTACTATACTGACTGTAAAGTGGCGCATGTGTTACTATACTGACTGTAAAGTGCTGCATGTGTTACTATACTGACTGTAAAGTGCTGCATGTGTTACTATACTGACTGTAAAGTGCCGCATGTGTTACTATACTGACTGTAAAGTGCAGCGTGCATTACTATACTGACTGTAAAGTGCAGCATGTGTTACTATACTGACTGTAAAGTGCAGCGTGCGTTACTATACTGACTGTAAAGTGCAGCGTGTGTTACTATACTGACTGTAAAGTGCAGCGTGTGTTACTATACTGACTGTAAAGTGCTGCATGTGTTACTATACTGACTGTAAAGTGCCGCATGCGTTACTATACTGACTGTAAAGTGCAGGGTGTGTTACTATACTGACTGTAAAGTGCTGCATGTGTTACTATACTGACTGTAAAGTGCCGCATGCGTTACTATACTGACTGTAAAGTGCAGCGTGTGTTACTATACTGACTGTAAAGTGCCGCATGCGTTACTATACTGACTGTAAAGAGCAGCGTGCGTTACTATACTGACTGTAAAGTGCAGCTTGTGTTACTATACTGACTGTAAAGTGCCGCATGTGTTACTATACTGACTGTAAAGAGCAGCGTGCGTTACTATACTGACTGTAAAGAGCAGCATGCGTTACTATACTGACTGTAAAGTGCAGCACGTGTTACTATACTGACTGTAAAGTGCAGCATGTGTTACTATACTGACTGTAAAGAGCCGCATGTGTTACTATACTGACTGTAAAGTGCAGCATGTGTTACTATACTGACTGTAAAGTGCAGCATGTGTTACTATACTGACTGTAAAGTGCAGCGTGCGTTACTATACTGACTGTAAAGTGCAGCATGTGTTACTATACTGACTGTAAAGAGCAGCGTGCGTTACTATACTGACTGTAAAGTGCAGCATGTGTTACTATATTGACTGTAAAGAGCAGCATGTGTTACTATACTGACTGTAAAGTGCAGCGTGTGTTACTATACTGACTGTAAAGTGCAGCGTGTGTTACTATACTGACTGTAAAGAGCAGCATGTGTTACTATACTGACTGTAAAGTGCAGCGTGTGTTACTATACTGACTATAAAGTGCCGCATGTGTTACTATACTGACTGTAAAGAGCAGCATGTGTTACTATACTGACTGTAAAGTGCAGCGTGCGTTACTATACTGACTGTAAAGTGCCACATGTGTTACTAAACTGACTGTAAAGTGCAGCGTGCATTACTATACTGACTGTGAAGTGCAGCGTGTTACTATACTGACTGTAAAGTGCAGCGTGTGTTACTATACTGACTGTAAAGTGCAGCGTGCGTTACTATACTGACTGTAAAGTGCAGCGTGCGTTACTATACTGACTGTAAAGTGCCGCATGTGTTACTATACTGACTGTAAAGTGCAGCGTGCGTTACTATACTGACTGTAAAGTGCAGCGTGTGTTACTATACTGACTGTAAAGTGCCGCATGTGTTACTATACTGACTGTAAAGTGCCGCATGTGTTACTATACTGACTGTAAAGTGCAGCGTGCGTTACTATACTGACTGTAAAGTTCACCGTGTGTTACTATACTGACTGTAAAGTGCAGCGTGCGTTACTATACTGACTGTAAAGTGCAGCGTGTGTTACTATACTGACTGTAAAGTGCAGCGTGTGTTACTATACTGACTGTAAAGAGCAGCGTGTGTTACTATACTGACTGTAAAGTGCTGCATGTGTTACTATACTGACTGTAAAGAGCAGCATGCGTTACTATACTGACTGTAAAGTGCTGCGTGTGTTACTATACTGACTGTAAAGTGCAGCGTGTGTTACTATACTGACTGTAAAGAGCAGCATGCGTTACTATACTGACTGTAAAGAGCAGCATGTGTTACTATACTGACTGTAAAGTGCAGCGTGTGTTACTATACTGACTGTAAAGAGCAGCGTGTGTTACTATACTGACTGTAAAGTGCTGCATGTGTTACTATACTGACTGTAAAGAGCAGCATGTGTTACTATACTGACTGTAAAGAGCAGCATGCGTTACTATACTGACTGTAAAGAGCAGCATGTGTTACTATACTGACTGTAAAGTGCAGCGTGTGTTACTATACTGACTGTAAAGAGCAGCGTGTGTTACTATACTGACTGTAAAGTGCTGCATGTGTTACTATACTGACTGTAAAGAGCAGCATGTGTTACTATACTGACTGTAAAGTGCAGCGTGTGTTACTATACTGACTGTAAAGTGCAGCGTGTGTTACTATACTGACTGTAAAGAGCAGCGTGTGTTACTATACTGACTGTAAAGTGCAGCGTGTGTTACTATACTGACTGTAAAGAGCAGCATGTGTTACTATACTGACTGTAAAGTGCAGCATGTGTTACTATACTGACTGTAAAGTGCAGCGTGTGTTACTATACTGACTGTAAAGTGCAGCATGTGTTACTATACTGACTGTAAAGAGCAGCGTGTGTTACTATACTGACTGTAAAGTGCCGCATGTGTTACTATACTGACTGTAAAGAGCAGCATGCGTTACTATACTGACTGTAAAGTGCAGCATGTGTTACTATACTGACTGTAAAGTGCAGCGTGCGTTACTATACTGACTGTAAAGAGCAGCGTGCGTTACTATACTGACTGTAAAGTGCAGCATGTGTTACTATACTGACTGTAAAGTGCAGTGTGCGTTACTATACTGACTGTAAAGTGCAGTGTGTGTTACTATACTGACTGTAAAGTGCAGTGTGTGTTACTATACTGACTGTAAAATGCAGCATGTGTTACTATACTGACTGTAAAGTGCAGCGTGTGTTACTATACTGACTGTAAAGTGCAGCGTGTGTTACTATACTGACTGTAAAGTGCAGCATGTGTTACTATACTGACTGTAAAGTGCAGCGTGCGTTACTATACTGACTGTAAAGAGCAGCATGCGTTACTATACTGACTGTAAAGAGCAGCATGTGTTACTATACTGACTGTAAAGAGCAGCGTGTGTTACTATACTGACTGTAAAGTGCAGCGTGTGTTACTATACTGACTGTAAAGTGCAGCATGTGTTACTATACTGACTGTAAAGTGCAGTGTGTGTTACTATACTGACTGTAAAGTGCAGCGTGTGTTACTATGCTGACTGTAAAGTGCAGTGTGCGTTACTATACTGACTGTAAAGTGCAGCATGTGTTACTATACTGACTGTAAAGTGCAGCATGTGTTACTATACTGACTGTAAAGTGCAGCGTGTGTTACTATACTGACTGTAAAGTGCAGCGTGTGTTACTATACTGACTGTAAAGAGCAGTGTGTTACTATACTGACTGTAAAGTGCAGCGTGCGTTACTATACTGACTGTAAAGAGCAGCGTGCGTTACTATACTGACTGTAAAGAGCAGCGTGCGTTACTATACTGACTATAAAGAGCAGCGTGTGTTACTATACTGACTGTAAAGAGCAGCGTGTGTTACTATACTGACTGTAAAGTGCAGCATGTGTTACTATACTGACTGTAAAGTGCAGTGTGTGTTACTATACTGACTGTAAAGTGCCGCATGTGTTACTATACTGACTGTAAAGAGCAGCATGTGTTACTATACTGACTGTAAAGAGCAGCGTGTGTTACTATACTGACTGTAAAGTGCAGCATGCGTTACTATACTGACTGTAAAGTGCAGCGTGCGTTACTATACTGACTGTAAAGAGCAGCATGTGTTACTATACTGACTGTAAAGAGCAGCGTGTGTTACTATACTGACTGTAAAGTGCAGCATGCGTTACTATACTGACTGTAAAGTGCAGCGTGTGTTACTATACTGACTGTAAAGAGCAGCATGTGTTACTATACTGACTGTAAAGTGCAGCGTGTGTTACTATACTGACTGTAAAGTGCAGCGTGTGTTACTATACTGACTGTAAAGTGCAGCGTGTGTTACTATACTGACTGTAAAGTGCAGCATGTGTTACTATACTGACTGTAAAGTGCCGCGTGTGTTACTATACTGACTGTAAAGTGCTGCGTGTGTTACTATACTGACTGTAAAGTGCTGCGTGTGTTACTATACTGACTGTAAAGTGCAGCATGTGTTACTATACTGACTGTAAAGTGCAGCGTGTGTTACTATACTGACTGTAAAGTGCAGCGTGCGTTACTATACTGACTGTAAAGAGCAGCGTGTGTTACTATACTGACTGTAAAGAGCAGCATGTGTTACTATACTGACTGTAAAGTGCCGCATGTGTTACTATACTGACTGTAAAGTGCAGCGTGCGTTACTATACTGACTGTAAAGAGCAGCATGTGTTACTATACTGACTGTAAAGTGCCGCATGTGTTACTATACTGACTGTAAAGAGCAGCATGTGTTACTATACTGACTGTAAAGTGCAGCGTGCGTTACTATACTGACTGTAAAGTGCAGCGTGTGTTACTATACTGACTGTAAAGAGCAGCGTGTGTTACTATACTGACTGTAAAGTGCAGCGTGCGTTACTATACTGACTGTAAAGTGCCGCATGTGTTACTATACTGACTGTAAAGAGCAGCATGTGTTACTATACTGACTGTAAAGTGCCGCATGTGTTACTATACTGACTGTAAAGCGCAGCGTGCGTTACTATACTGACTGTAAAGAGCAGCATGTGTTACTATACTGACTGTAAAGAGCAGCATGTGTTACTATACTGACTGTAAAGTGCAGCGTGTGTTACTATACTGACTGTAAAGTGCAGCGTGTGTTACTATACTGACTGTAAAGTGCAGCGTGTGTTACTATACTGACTGTAAAGTGCAGCGTGTGTTACTATACTGACTGTAAAGTGCAGCGTGTGTTACTATACTGACTGTAAAGTGCAGCATGTGTTACTATACTGACTGTAAAGTGCCGCGTGTGTTACTATACTGACTGTAAAGTGCTGCGTGTGTTACTATACTGACTGTAAAGTGCTGCGTGTGTTACTATACTGACTGTAAAGTGCAGCATGTGTTACTATACTGACTGTAAAGTGCAGCGTGTGTTACTATACTGACTGTAAAGTGCAGCGTGCGTTACTATACTGACTGTAAAGTGCAGCGTGTGTTACTATACTGACTGTAAAGAGCAGCGTGTGTTACTATACTGACTGTAAAGTGCAGCGTGTGTTACTATACTGACTGTAAAGAGCAGCATGTGTTACTATACTGACTGTAAAGTGCCGCATGTGTTACTATACTGACTGTAAAGTGCAGCGTGCGTTACTATACTGACTGTAAAGAGCAGCATGTGTTACTATACTGACTGTAAAGTGCCGCATGTGTTACTATACTGACTGTAAAGAGCAGCATGTGTTACTATACTGACTGTAAAGTGCAGCGTGCGTTACTATACTGACTGTAAAGTGCAGCGTGTGTTACTATACTGACTGTAAAGAGCAGCGTGTGTTACTATACTGACTGTAAAGTGCAGCGTGCGTTACTATACTGACTGTAAAGTGCCGCATGTGTTACTATACTGACTGTAAAGAGCAGCATGTGTTACTATACTGACTGTAAAGTGCCGCATGTGTTACTATACTGACTGTAAAGCGCAGCGTGCGTTACTATACTGACTGTAAAGTGCAGCGTGTGTTACTATACTGACTGTAAATTGCAGCGTGCGTTACTATACTGACTGTAAAGTGCAGCGTGCGTTACTATACTGACTGTAAAGTGCCGCATGTGTTACTATACTGACTGTAAAGTGCAGCGTGTGTTACTATACTGACTGTAAAGTGCAGCGTGCGTTACTATACTGACTGTAAAGTGCAGCGTGCGTTACTATACTGACTGTAAAGTGCCGCATGTGTTACTATACTGACTGTAAAGTGCCGCATGTGTTACTATGCTGACTGTAAAGTGCCGCATGTGTTACTATACTGAATGTAAAGTGCTGCATGTGTTACTATACTGACTGTAAAGAGCAGCGTGTGTTACTATACTGACTGTAAAGTGCAGCGTGCGTTACTATACTGACTGTAAAGTGCAGTGTGTGTTACTATACTGACTGTAAAGTGCAGCGTGTGTTACTATACTGACTGTAAAGTGCAGCGTGTGTTACTATACTGACTGTAAAGTGCCGCGTGTGTTACTATACTGACTGTAAAGTGCCGCGTGTGTTACTATACTGAATGTAAAGTGCTGCATGTGTTACTATACTGACTGTAAAGAGCAGCGTGTGTTACTATACTGACTGTAAAGTGCAGCGTGCGTTACTATACTAACTGTAAAGTGCAGCGTGCGTTACTATACTGACTGTAAAGTGCCGCGTGTGTTACTATACTGACTGTAAAGTGCAGCGTGCGTTACTATACTGACTGTAAAGTGCAGCGTGCGTTACTATACTGACTGTAAAGAGCAGCATGTGTTACTATACTGACTGTAAAGTGCCGCATGTGTTACTATACTGACTGTAAAGTGCAGCGTGTGTTACTGTACTGACTGTAAAGTGCAGCGTGTGTTACTATACTGACTGTAAAGTGCAGTGTGCGTTACTATACTGACTGTAAAGTGTCGCATGTGTTACTATACTGACTGTAAAGAGCAGCGTGTGTTACTGTACTGACTGTAAAGTGCAGCGTGTGTTACTATACTGACTGTAAAGTGCAGTGTGCGTTACTATACTGACTGTAAAGTGTCGCGTGTGTTACTATACTGACTGTAAAGTGCAGCGTGTGTTACTATACTGACTGTAAAGAGCAGCATGTGTTACTATACTGACTGTAAAGTGCAGCGTGTGTTACTATACTGACTGTAAAGTGCAGCATGTGTTACTATACTGACTGTAAAGTGCAGCGTGTGTTACTATACTGACTGTAAAGTGCAGCGTGTGTTACTATACTGACTGTAAAGTGCAGCATGTGTTACTATACTGACTGTAAAGTGCAGCATGTGTTACTATACTGACTATAAAGTGCCGCATGTGTTACTATACTGACTGTAAAGTGCAGCGTGCGTTACTATACTGACTGTAAAGTGCCGCAGGTGTTACTATACTGACTGTAAAGAGCAGCATGTGTTACTATACTGACTGTAAAGTGCAGCATGTGTTACTATACTGACTGTAAAGTGCCGCATGTGTTACTATACTGACTGTAAAGAGCAGCATGTGTTACTATACTGACTGTAAAGTGCAGCATGTGTTACTATACTGACTGTAAAGTGCCGCGTGTGTTACTATACTGACTGTAAAGTGCAGCATGTGTTACTATACTGACTGTAAAGTGCAGCGTGCGTTACTATACTGACTGTAATGTGCAGCGTGTGTTACTATACTGACTGTAAAGTGCAGCATGTGTTACTATACTGACTGTAAAGTGCAGCGTGCGTTACTATACTGACTGTAAAGTGCAGCATGCGTTACTATACTGACTGTAAAGTGCAGCGTGCGTTACTATACTGACTGTAAAGTGACGCATGTGTTACTATACTGACTGTAAAGTGCCGCATGTGTTACTATACTGACTGTAAAGTGCAGCATGCGTTACTATACTGACTGTAAAGAGCAGCATGTGTTACTATACTGACTGTAAAGTGCCGCATGTGTTACTATACTGACTGTAAAGTGCAGCGTGCGTTACTATACTGACTGTAAAGTGCAGCGTGCGTTACTATACTGACTGTAAAGAGCAGCATGTGTTACTATACTGACTGTAAAGTGCAGCGTGCGTTACTATACTGACTGTAAAGTGCAGCGTGCGTTACTATACTGACTGTAAAGTGCAGCGTGCGTTACTATACTGACTGTAAAGTGCCGCATGTGTTACTATACTGACTGTAAAGAGCAGCGTGTGTTACTATACTGACTGTAAAGTGCAGCATGTGTTACTATACTGACTGTAAAGTGCAGCATGTGTTACTATACTGACTGTAAAGTGCCGCATGTGTTACTATACTGACTGTAAAGAGCAGCGTGTGTTACTATACTGACTGTAAAGTGCAGCATGTGTTACTATACTGACTGTAAAGTGCAGCATGTGTTACTATACTGACTGTAAAGTGCAGCGTGTGTTACTATACTGACTGTAAAGTGCCGCATGTGTTACTATACTGACTGTAAAGTGCCGCATGTGTTACTATACTGACTGTAAAGAGCAGCGTGTGTTACTATACTGACTGTAAAGTGCAGCATGTGTTACTATACTGACTGTAAAGTGCCGCATGTGTTACTATACTGACTGTAAAGTGCAGCATGTGTTACTATACTGACTGTAAAGTGCAGCGTGTGTTACTATACTGACTGTAAAGTGCAGTGTGCGTTACTATACTGACTGTAAAGTGTCGCATGTGTTACTATACTGACTGTAAAGTGCAGCGTGCGTTACTATACTGACTGTAAAGTGTCGCATGTGTTACTATACTGACTGTAAAGTGCAGCATGTGTTACTATACTGACTGTAAAGTGCAGCGTGCGTTACTATACTGACTGTAAAGAGCAGCGTGTGTTACTATACTGACTGTAAAGTGACGCATGTGTTACTATACTGACTGTAAAGTGCCGCATGTGTTACTATACTGACTGTAAAGTGCCGCATGTGTTACTATACTGACTGTAAAGAGCAGCATGTGTTACTATACTGACTGTAAAGTGCCGCATGTGTTACTATACTGACTGTAAAGAGCAGCGTGTGTTACTGTACTGACTGTAAAGTGCAGCGTGTGTTACTATACTGACTGTAAAGTGCAGTGTGCGTTACTATACTGACTGTAAAGTGTCGCATGTGTTACTATACTGACTGTAAAGTGCAGCATGTGTTACTATACTGACTGTAAAGTGCAGCGTGCGTTACTATACTGACTGTAAAGAGCAGCGTGTGTTACTATACTGACTGTAAAGTGCCGCATGTGTTACTATACTGACTGTAAAGTGCAGCGTGCGTTACTATACTGACTGTAAAGTGCCGCGTGCGTTACTATACTGACTGTAAAGTGCTGCATGCGTTACTATACTGACTGTAAAGAGCAGCGTGTGTTACTATACTGACTGTAAAGTGCAGCGTGTGTTACTATACTGACTGTAAAGAGCCGCATGTGTTACTATACTGACTGTAAAGTGCAGCATGCGTTACTATACTGACTGTAAAGTGCAGCGTGTGTTACTATTCGGACTGTAAAGTGCAGCATGTGTTACTATACTGACTGTAAAGTGCAGCATGTGTTACTATACTGACTGTAAAGTGCAGCGTGCAGTACTATACTGACTGTAAAGTGCAGCGTGCGTTACTATACTGACTGTAAAGTGCAGCGTGCGTTACTATACTGACTGTAAAGTGCCGCATGTGTTACTATACTGACTGTAAAGTGCCGCATGTGTTACTATACTGACTGTAAAGTGCCGCATGTGTTACTATACTGACTGTAAAGTGTCGCATGTGTTACTATACTGAATGTAAAGTGCTGCATGTGTTACTATACTGACTGTAAAGTGCCGCGTGTTTTACTATACTGACTGTAAAGTGCAGCGTGCGTTACTATACTGACTGTAAAGTGCAGCGTGCGTTACTATACTGACTGTAAAGTGCCGCGTGTGTTACTATACTGACTGTAAAGTGCAGCGTGCGTTACTATACTGACTGTAAAGTGCAGCGTGCGTTACTATACTGACTGTAAAGAGCAGCATGTGTTACTTTACTGACTGTAAAGTGCCGCATGTGTTACTATACTGACTGTAAAGTGCAGCGTGCGTTACTATACTGACTGTAAAGTGCAGCGTGCGTTACTATACTGACTGTAAAGTGCCGCGTGCGTAAATATACTGACTGTAAAGTGCCGCATGTGTTACTATACTGACTGTAAAGTGCAGCATGTTTTACTATACTGACTGTAAAGTGCAGCATGTGTTACTATACTGACTGTAAAGTGCAGCGTGTGTTACTATACTGACTGTAAAGTGCAGCGTGTGTTACTATACTGACTGTAAAGTGCAGCGTGTGTTACTATACTGACTGTAAAGTGCAGCATGTGTTACTATACTGACTGTAAAGTGCAGCATGTGTTACTATACTGACTGTAAAGAGCAGCGTGTGTTACTATACTGACTGTAAAGTGCAGCGTGTGTTACTATACTGACTGTAAAGTGCAGCATGTGTTACTATACTGACTGTAAAGTGCCGCATGTGTTACTATACTGACTGTAAAGTGCAGCATGTTTTACTATACTGACTGTAAAGTGCAGCATGTGTTACTATACTGACTGTAAAGTGCAGCGTGCGTTACTATACTGACTGTAAAGAGCAGCATGTGTTACTATACTGACTGTAAAGTGCAGCGTGTTACTATACTGACTGTAAAGAGCAGCGTGCGTTACTATACTGACTGTAAAGTGCAGCATGTGTTACTATACTGACTGTAAAGAGCAGCGTGCGTTACTATACTGACTGTAAAGTGCAGCGTGCGTTACTATACTGACTGTAAAGTGCAGCGTGTGTTACTATACTGACTGTAAAGTGCAGCGTGTGTTACTATACTGACTGTAAAGAGCAGCGTGCGTTACTATACTGACTGTAAAGTGCAGCATGCGTTACTATACTGACTGTAAAGTGCCGCATGTGTTACTATACTGACTGTAAAGAGCAGCATGTGTTACTATACTGACTGTAAAGTGCCGCATGTGTTACTATACTGACTGTAAAGCGCAGCGTGCGTTACTATACTGACTGTAAAGTGCAGCGTGTGTTACTATACTGACTGTAAATTGCAGCGTGCGTTACTATACTGACTGTAAAGTGCAGCGTGCGTTACTATACTGACTGTAAAGTGCCGCATGTGTTACTATACTGACTGTAAAGTGCAGCGTGTGTTACTATACTGACTGTAAAGTGCAGCGTGCGTTACTATACTGACTGTAAAGTGCAGCGTGCGTTACTATACTGACTGTAAAGTGCCGCATGTGTTACTATACTGACTGTAAAGTGCAGCGTGTGTTACTATACTGACTGTAAAGTGCCGCATGTGTTACTATACTGACTGTAAAGTGCCGCATGTGTTACTATACTGACTGTAAAGTGCCGCATGTGTTACTATGCTGACTGTAAAGTGCCGCATGTGTTACTATACTGAATGTAAAGTGCTGCATGTGTTACTATACTGACTGTAAAGAGCAGCGTGTGTTACTATACTGACTGTAAAGTGCAGCGTGCGTTACTATACTGACTGTAAAGTGCAGTGTGTGTTACTATACTGACTGTAAAGTGCAGCGTGTGTTACTATACTGACTGTAAAGTGCAGCGTGTGTTACTATACTGACTGTAAAGTGCAGCGTGCGTTACTATACTGACTGTAAAGTGCAGCGTGCGTTACTATACTGACTGTAAAGTGCCGCGTGTGTTACTATACTGACTGTAAAGAGCAGCATGTGTTACTATACTGACTGTAAAGAGCAGCATGTGTTACTATACTGACTGTAAAGTGCAGCGTGTGTTACTATACTGACTGTAAAGTGCAGCGTGTGTTACTATACTGACTGTAAAGTGCAGCATGTGTTACTATACTGACTGTAAAGTGCAGCATGTGTTACTATACTGACTGTAAAGTGCAGTGTGCGTTACTATACTGACTGTAAAGTGCAGCGTGCGTTACTATACTGACTGTAAAGTGCAGCGTGCGTTACTATACTGACTGTAAAGAGCAGCATGTGTTACTATACTGACTGTAAAGTGCCGCATGTGTTACTATACTGACTGTAAAGTGCAGCGTGTGTTACTATACTGACTGTAAAGAGCAGCATGTGTTACTGTACTGACTGTAAAGTGCAGCGTGTGTTACTATACTGACTGTAAAGTGCAGCGTGCGTTACTATACTGACTGTAAAGTGTCGCGTGTGTTACTATACTGACTGTAAAGTGCAGCGTGTGTTACTATACTGACTGTAAAGTGCAGCATGTGTTACTATACTGACTGTAAAGTGCAGCGTGTGTTACTATACTGACTGTAAAGTGCAGCGTGTGTTACTATACTGACTGTAAAGTGCAGCATGTGTTACTATACTGACTGTAAAGTGCAGCATGTGTTACTATACTGACTATAAAGTGCCGCATGTGTTACTATACTGACTGTAAAGTGCAGCGTGCGTTACTATACTGACTGTAAAGTGCCGCAGGTGTTACTATACTGACTGTAAAGAGCAGCATGTGTTACTATACTGACTGTAAAGAGCAGCGTGTGTTACTATACTGACTGTAAAGTGCAGCGTGTGTTACTATACTGACTGTAAAGTGCAGCATGTGTTACTATACTGACTGTAAAGTGCAGTGTGTGTTACTATACTGACTGTAAAGTGCAGCGTGTGTTACTATGCTGACTGTAAAGTGCAGTGTGCGTTACTATACTGACTGTAAAGTGCAGCATGTGTTACTATACTGACTGTAAAGTGCAGCATGTGTTACTATACTGACTGTAAAGTGCAGCGTGTGTTACTATACTGACTGTAAAGTGCAGCGTGTGTTACTATACTGACTGTAAAGAGCAGTGTGTTACTATACTGACTGTAAAGTGCAGCGTGCGTTACTATACTGACTGTAAAGAGCAGCGTGCGTTACTATACTGACTGTAAAGAGCAGCGTGCGTTACTATACTGACTATAAAGAGCAGCGTGTGTTACTATACTGACTGTAAAGAGCAGCGTGTGTTACTATACTGACTGTAAAGTGCAGCATGTGTTACTATACTGACTGTAAAGTGCAGTGTGTGTTACTATACTGACTGTAAAGTGCCGCATGTGTTACTATACTGACTGTAAAGAGCAGCATGTGTTACTATACTGACTGTAAAGAGCAGCGTGTGTTACTATACTGACTGTAAAGTGCAGCGTGCGTTACTATACTGACTGTAAAGAGCAGCATGTGTTACTATACTGACTGTAAAGAGCAGCATGTGTTACTATACTGACTGTAAAGTGCAGCGTGTGTTACTATACTGACTGTAAAGTGCAGCGTGTGTTACTATACTGACTGTAAAGTGCAGCGTGTGTTACTATACTGACTGTAAAGTGCAGCATGTGTTACTATACTGACTGTAAAGTGCCGCGTGTGTTACTATACTGACTGTAAAGTGCTGCGTGTGTTACTATACTGACTGTAAAGTGCTGCGTGTGTTACTATACTGACTGTAAAGTGCAGCATGTGTTACTATACTGACTGTAAAGTGCAGCGTGTGTTACTATACTGACTGTAAAGTGCAGCGTGCGTTACTATACTGACTGTAAAGAGCAGCGTGTGTTACTATACTGACTGTAAAGAGCAGCATGTGTTACTATACTGACTGTAAAGTGCCGCATGTGTTACTATACTGACTGTAAAGTGCAGCGTGCGTTACTATACTGACTGTAAAGAGCAGCATGTGTTACTATACTGACTGTAAAGTGCCGCATGTGTTACTATACTGACTGTAAAGAGCAGCATGTGTTACTATACTGACTGTAAAGTGCAGCGTGCGTTACTATACTGACTGTAAAGTGCAGCGTGTGTTACTATACTGACTGTAAAGAGCAGCGTGTGTTACTATACTGACTGTAAAGTGCAGCGTGCGTTACTATACTGACTGTAAAGTGCCGCATGTGTTACTATACTGACTGTAAAGAGCAGCATGTGTTACTATACTGACTGTAAAGTGCCGCATGTGTTACTATACTGACTGTAAAGCGCAGCGTGCGTTACTATACTGACTGTAAAGAGCAGCATGTGTTACTATACTGACTGTAAAGAGCAGCATGTGTTACTATACTGACTGTAAAGTGCAGCGTGTGTTACTATACTGACTGTAAAGTGCAGCGTGTGTTACTATACTGACTGTAAAGTGCAGCGTGTGTTACTATACTGACTGTAAAGTGCAGCGTGTGTTACTATACTGACTGTAAAGTGCAGCGTGTGTTACTATACTGACTGTAAAGTGCAGCATGTGTTACTATACTGACTGTAAAGTGCCGCGTGTGTTACTATACTGACTGTAAAGTGCTGCGTGTGTTACTATACTGACTGTAAAGTGCTGCGTGTGTTACTATACTGACTGTAAAGTGCAGCATGTGTTACTATACTGACTGTAAAGAGCAGCGTGTGTTACTATACTGACTGTAAAGAGCAGCATGTGTTACTATACTGACTGTAAAGTGCCGCATGTGTTACTATACTGACTGTAAAGTGCAGCGTGCGTTACTATACTGACTGTAAAGAGCAGCATGTGTTACTATACTGACTGTAAAGTGCCGCATGTGTTACTATACTGACTGTAAAGAGCAGCATGTGTTACTATACTGACTGTAAAGTGCAGCGTGCGTTACTATACTGACTGTAAAGTGCAGCGTGTGTTACTATACTGACTGTAAAGAGCAGCGTGTGTTACTATACTGACTGTAAAGTGCAGCGTGCGTTACTATACTGACTGTAAAGTGCCGCATGTGTTACTATACTGACTGTAAAGAGCAGCATGTGTTACTATACTGACTGTAAAGTGCCGCATGTGTTACTATACTGACTGTAAAGCGCAGCGTGCGTTACTATACTGACTGTAAAGTGCAGCGTGTGTTACTATACTGACTGTAGATTGCAGCGTGCGTTACTATACTGACTGTAAAGTGCAGCGTGCGTTACTATACTGACTGTAAAGTGCCGCATGTGTTACTATACTGACTGTAAAGTGCAGCGTGTGTTACTATACTGACTGTAAAGTGCAGCGTGCGTTACTATACTGACTGTAAAGTGCAGTGTGTGTTACTATACTGACTGTAAAGTGCAGCGTGTGTTACTATACTGACTGTAAAGTGCAGCGTGTGTTACTATACTGACTGTAAAGTGCAGCGTGCGTTACTATACTAACTGTAAAGTGCAGCGTGCGTTACTATACTGACTGTAAAGTGCCGCGTGTGTTACTATACTGACTGTAAAGTGCAGCGTGCGTTACTATACTGACTGTAAAGTGCAGCGTGCGTTACTATACTGACTGTAAAGAGCAGCATGTGTTACTATACTGACTGTAAAGTGCCGCATGTGTTACTATACTGACTGTAAAGTGCAGCGTGTGTTACTGTACTGACTGTAAAGTGCAGCGTGTGTTACTATACTGACTGTAAAGTGCAGTGTGCGTTACTATACTGACTGTAAAGTGTCGCATGTGTTACTATACTGACTGTAAAGAGCAGCGTGTGTTACTGTACTGACTGTAAAGTGCAGCGTGTGTTACTATACTGACTGTAAAGTGCAGTGTGCGTTACTATACTGACTGTAAAGTGTCGCGTGTGTTACTATACTGACTGTAAAGTGCAGCGTGTGTTACTATACTGACTGTAAAGAGCAGCATGTGTTACTATACTGACTGTAAAGTGCAGCGTGTGTTACTATACTGACTGTAAAGTGCAGCATGTGTTACTATACTGACTGTAAAGTGCAGCGTGTGTTACTATACTGACTGTAAAGTGCAGCGTGTGTTACTATACTGACTGTAAAGTGCAGCATGTGTTACTATACTGACTGTAAAGTGCAGCATGTGTTACTATACTGACTATAAAGTGCCGCATGTGTTACTATACTGACTGTAAAGTGCAGCGTGCGTTACTATACTGACTGTAAAGTGCCGCAGGTGTTACTATACTGACTGTAAAGAGCAGCATGTGTTACTATACTGACTGTAAAGAGCAGCATGTGTTACTATACTGACTGTAAAGTGCAGCATGTGTTACTATACTGACTGTAAAGTGCAGCGTGCGTTACTATACTGACTGTAATGTGCAGCGTGTGTTACTATACTGACTGTAAAGTGCAGCATGTGTTACTATACTGACTGTAAAGTGCAGCGTGCGTTACTATACTGACTGTAAAGTGCAGCATGCGTTACTATACTGACTGTAAAGTGCAGCGTGCGTTACTATACTGACTGTAAAGTGACGCATGTGTTACTATACTGACTGTAAAGTGCCGCATGTGTTACTATACTGACTGTAAAGTGCAGCATGCGTTACTATACTGACTGTAAAGAGCAGCATGTGTTACTATACTGACTGTAAAGTGCCGCATGTGTTACTATACTGACTGTAAAGTGCAGCGTGCGTTACTATACTGACTGTAAAGTGCAGCGTGCGTTACTATACTGACTGTAAAGAGCAGCATGTGTTACTATACTGACTGTAAAGTGCAGCGTGCGTTACTATACTGACTGTAAAGTGCCGCATGTGTTACTATACTGACTGTAAAGAGCAGCGTGTGTTACTATACTGACTGTAAAGTGCAGCATGTGTTACTATACTGACTGTAAAGTGCCGCATGTGTTACTATACTGACTGTAAAGTGCCGCATGTGTTACTATACTGACTGTAAAGAGCAGCGTGTGTTACTATACTGACTGTAAAGTGCAGCATGTGTTACTATACTGACTGTAAAGTGCCGCATGTGTTACTATACTGACTGTAAAGTGCAGCATGTGTTACTATACTGACTGTAAAGTGCAGCATGTGTTACTATACTGACTGTAAAGTGCAGCGTGTGTTACTATACTGACTGTAAAGTGCAGTGTGCATTACTATACTGACTGTAAAGTGTCGCATGTGTTACTATACTGACTGTAAAGTGCAGCGTGCGTTACTATACTGACTGTAAAGTGTCGCATGTGTTACTATACTGACTGTAAAGTGCAGCATGTGTTACTATACTGACTGTAAAGTGCAGCGTGCGTTACTATACTGACTGTAAAGAGCAGCATGTGTTACTATACTGACTGTAAAGTGCCGCATGTGTTACTATACTGACTGTAAAGAGCAGCGTGTGTTACTGTACTGACTGTAAAGTGCAGCGTGTGTTACTATACTGACTGTAAAGTGCAGTGTGCGTTACTATACTGACTGTAAAGTGTCGCATGTGTTACTATACTGACTGTAAAGAGCAGCATGTGTTACTATACTGACTGTAAAGTGCCGCATGTGTTACTATACTGACTGTAAAGAGCAGCGTGTGTTACTGTACTGACTGTAAAGTGCAGCGTGTGTTACTATACTGACTGTAAAGTGCAGTGTGCGTTACTATACTGACTGTAAAGTGTCGCATGTGTTACTATACTGACTGTAAAGTGCAGCATGTGTTACTATACTGACTGTAAAGTGCAGCGTGCGTTACTATACTGACTGTAAAGAGCAGCGTGTGTTACTATACTGACTGTAAAGTGCCGCATGTGTTACTATACTGACTGTAAAGTGCAGCGTGCGTTACTATACTGACTGTAAAGTGCCGCGTGCGTTACTATACTGACTGTAAAGTGCTGCATGCGTTACTATACTGACTGTAAAGAGCAGCGTGTGTTACTATACTGACTGTAAAGTGCAGCGTGTGTTACTATACTGACTGTAAAGAGCCGCATGTGTTACTATACTGACTGTAAAGTGCAGCATGCGTTACTATACTGACTGTAAAGAGCAGCGTGTGTTACTATACTGACTGTAAAGTGCAGCGTGCGTTACTATACTGACTGTAAAGTGCCGCATGTGTTGCTATACTGACTGTAAAGTGCAGCATGTGTTACTATACTGACTGTAAAGTGCAGCATGTGTTACTATACTGACTGTAAAGCGCAGCGTGCGTTACTATACTGACTGTAAAGTGCCGCGTGTGTTACTATACTGACTGTAAAGTGCCGCATGTGTTACTATACTGACTGTAAAGTGCAGCATGTGTTACTATACTGACTGTAAAGAGCAGCGTGCGTTACTATACTGACTGTAAAGTGCAGCGTGCGTTACTATACTGACTGTAAAGTGCAGCGTGCGTTACTATACTGACTGTAAAGTGCCGCATGTGTTACTATACTGACTGTAAAGTGCAGCATGTGTTACTATACTGACTGTAAAGTGCAGCGTGTGTTACTATACTGACTGTAAAGAGCAGCATGCGTTACTATACTGACTGTAAAGTGCAGCGTGCGTTACTATACTGACTGTAAAGTGCAGCGTGTGTTACTATACTGACTGTAAAGTGCCGCATGTGTTACTATACTGACTGTAAAGTGCAGCGTGTGTTACTATTCGGACTGTAAAGTGCAGCATGTGTTACTATACTGACTGTAAAGTGCAGCATGTGTTACTATACTGACTGTAAAGTGCAGCGTGCAGTACTATACTGACTGTAAAGTGCAGCGTGCGTTACTATACTGACTGTAAAGTGCAGCGTGCGTTACTATACTGACTGTAAAGTGCCGCATGTGTTACTATACTGACTGTAAAGTGCCGCATGTGTTACTATACTGACTGTAAAGTGCCGCATGTGTTACTATACTGACTGTAAAGTGTCGCATGTGTTACTATACTGAATGTAAAGTGCTGCATGTGTTACTATACTGACTGTAAAGTGCCGCGTGTTTTACTATACTGACTGTAAAGTGCAGCGTGCGTTACTATACTGACTGTAAAGTGCCGCGTGTGTTACTATACTGACTGTAAAGTGCAGCGTGCGTTACTATACTGACTGTAAAGTGCAGCGTGCGTTACTATACTGACTGTAAAGAGCAGCATGTGTTACTTTACTGACTGTAAAGTGCCGCATGTGTTACTATACTGACTGTAAAGTGCAGCGTGCGTTACTATACTGACTGTAAAGTGCAGCGTGCGTTACTATACTGACTGTAAAGTGCCGCGTGCGTAAATATACTGACTGTAAAGTGCCGCATGTGTTACTATACTGACTGTAAAGTGCCGCATGTGTTACTATACTGACTGTAAAGTGCAGCGTGCGTTACTATACTGACTGTAAAGTGCCGCGTGCGTAAATATACTGACTGTAAAGTGCCGCATGTGTTACTATACTGACTGTAAAGTGCCGCGTGTTTTACTATACTGACTGTAAAGTGCAGCGTGCGTTACTATACTGACTGTAAAGTGCCGCGTGTGTTACTATACTGACTGTAAAGTGCAGCGTGCGTTACTATACTGACTGTAAAGTGCAGCGTGCGTTACTATACTGACTGTAAAGAGCAGCATGTGTTACTTTACTGACTGTAAAGTGCCGCATGTGTTACTATACTGACTGTAAAGTGCAGCGTGCGTTACTATACTGACTGTAAAGTGCAGCGTGCGTTACTATACTGACTGTAAAGTGCCGCGTGCGTAAATATACTGACTGTAAAGTGCCGCATGTGTTACTATACTGACTGTAAAGTGCAGCATGTTTTACTATACTGACTGTAAAGTGCAGCATGTGTTACTATACTGACTGTAAAGTGCAGCGTGTGTTACTATACTGACTGTAAAGTGCAGCGTGTGTTACTATACTGACTGTAAAGTGCAGCGTGTGTTACTATACTGACTGTAAAGTGCAGCATGTGTTACTATACTGACTGTAAAGTGCAGCATGTGTTACTATACTGACTGTAAAGAGCAGCGTGTGTTACTATACTGACTGTAAAGTGCAGCGTGTGTTACTATACTGACTGTAAAGTGCAGCATGTGTTACTATACTGACTGTAAAGTGCCGCATGTGTTACTATACTGACTGTAAAGTGCAGCATGTTTTACTATACTGACTGTAAAGTGCAGCATGTGTTACTATACTGACTGTAAAGTGCAGCGTGCGTTACTATACTGACTGTAAAGAGCAGCATGTGTTACTATACTGACTGTAAAGTGCAGCGTGTTACTATACTGACTGTAAAGAGCAGCGTGCGTTACTATACTGACTGTAAAGTGCAGCATGTGTTACTATACTGACTGTAAAGAGCAGCGTGCGTTACTATACTGACTGTAAAGTGCAGCGTGCGTTACTATACTGACTGTAAAGTGCAGCGTGTGTTACTATACTGACTGTAAAGTGCAGCGTGTGTTACTATACTGACTGTAAAGAGCAGCGTGCGTTACTATACTGACTGTAAAGTGCAGCATGTGTTACTATACTGACTGTAAAGTGCCGCATGTGTTACTATACTGACTGTAAAGAGCAGCATGTGTTACTATACTGACTGTAAAGAGCAGCGTGTGTTACTATACTGACTGTAAAGTGCAGCGTGCGTTACTATACTGACTGTAAAGTGCAGCGTGCGTTACTATACTGACTGTAAAGTGCAGCATGTGTTACTATACTGACTGTAAAGTGCAGCGTGCGTTACTATACTGACTGTAAAGTGCAGCGTGTGTTACTATACTGACTGTAAAGAGCAGCATGTGTTACTATACTGACTGTAAAGAGCCGCATGTCTTACTATACTGACTGTAAAGTCCCGCATGTGTTACTATACTGACTGTAAAGAGCAGCGTGTGTTACTATACTGACTGTAAAGTGCAGCATGTGTTACTATACTGACTGTAAAGTGCAGCGTGTGTTACTATACTGACTGTAAAGTGCAGCGTGTGTTACTATACTGACTGTAAAGTGCAGCGTGCGTTACTATACTGACTGTAAAGAGCAGCGTGTGTTACTATACTGACTGTAAAGTGCAGTGTGTGTTACTATACTGACTGTAAAGAGCAGCGTGTGTTACTATACTGACTGTAAAGTGCCGCATGTGTTACTATACTGACTGTAAAGTGCCGCATGTGTTACTATACTGACTGTAAAGTGCAGCATGTGTTACTATACTGACTGTAAAGTGCCGCATGTGTTACTATACTGACTGTAAAGTGCAGCGTGCGTTACTATACTGACTGTAAAGTGCAGCATGTGTTACTATACTGACTGTAAAGTGCAGCATGTGTTACTATACTGACTGTAAAGTGCCGCATGTGTTACTATACTGACTGTAAAATGCAGCATGTGTTACTATACTGACTGTAAAGTGCAGCATGTGTTACTATACTGACTGTAAAGTGCCGCATTTGTGTTATTATACTGACTGTAAAGTGCAGCGTGCGTTACTATACTGACTGTAAAGTGCCGCATGTGTTACTATACTGACTGTAAAGTGCAGTGTGCGTTACTATACTGACTGTAAAGTGCAGCGTGTGTTACTATACTGACTGTAAAGTGCAGCGTGTTACTATACTGACTGTAAAGTGCAGCATGTGTTACTATACTGACTGTAAAGTGCAGCGTGCGTTACTATACTGACTGTAAAGAGCAGCATGTGTTACTATACTGACTGTAAAGAGCAGCGTGTGTTACTATACTGACTGTAAAGTGCAGCGTGCATTACTATACTGACTGTAATGTGCAGCATGTGTTACTATACTGACTGTAAAGTGCCGCATGTGTTACTATACTGACTGTAAAGTGCAGCGTGTGTTACTATACTGACTGTAAAGTGCAGCGTGCGTTACTATACTGACTGTAAAGAGCAGCGTGCGTTACTATACTGACTGTAAAGAGCAGCGTGTGTTACTATACTGACTGTAAAGTGCAGCATGTGTTACTATACTGACTGTAAAGAGCAGCATGTGTTACTATACTGACTGTAAAGTGCTGCATGCGTTACTATACTGACTGTAAAGTGCAGCGTGTGTTACTATACTGACTGTAAAGTGCAGCGTGTGTTACTATACTGACTGTAAAGAGCAGCGTGTGTTACTATACTGACTGTAAAGTGCAGCGTGCGTTACTATACTGACTGTAAAGTGCCGCATGTGTTACTATACTGACTGTAAAGTGCAGCATGTGTTACTATACTGACTGTAAAGAGCAGCATGTGTTACTATACTGACTGTAAAGTGCAGCGTGCGTTACTATACTGACTGTAAAGTACAGCATGCATTACTATACTGACTGTAAAGAGCAGCGTGCGTTACTATACTGACTGTAAAGTGCAGCGTGCGTTACTATACTGACTGTAAAGTGCAGCGTGTGTTACTATACTGACTGTAAAGAGCAGCGTGCGTTACTATACTGACTGTAAAGTGCAGCGTGCGTTACTATACTGACTGTAAAGTGCCGCATGTGTTACTATACTGACTGTAAAGTGCAGCATGCGTTACTATACTGACTGTAAAGTGCCGCATGTGTTACTATACTGACTGTAAAGTGCAGCATGTGTTACTATACTGAATGTAAAGTGCCGCATGTGTTACTATACTGAATGTAAAGTGCCGCATGTGTTACTATACTGACTGTAAAGTGCAGCATGCGTTACTATACTGACTGTAAAGTGCCGCATGTGTTACTATACTGACTGTAAAGTGCAGCATGTGTTACTATACTGACTGTAAAGTGCAGCATGTGTTCCTATACTGACTGTAAAGAGCAGCGTGTGTTACTATACTGACTGTAAAGTGCTGCATGTGTTACTATACTGACTGTAAAGAGCAGCGTGTGTTACTATACTGACTGTAAAGTGCAGCATGTGTTACTATACTGACTATAAAGTGCCGCATGTGTTACTATACTGACTGTAAAGTGCCGCATGTGTTACTATACTGACTGTAAAGTGCAGCATGTGTTACTATACTGACTGTAAAGTGCAGCGTGCATTACTATACTGACTGTAAAGTGCAGCGTTCGTTACTATACTGACTGTAAAGAGCAGCTTGTGTTACTATACTGACTGTAAAGTGCCGCATGTGTTACTATACTGACTGTAAAGTGCAGCGTGTGTTACTATACTGACTGTAAAGTGCAGCGTGTGTTACTATACTGACTGTAAAGTGCCGCATGTGTTACTATACTGACTGTAAAGTGCAGCGTGTGTTACTATACTGACTGTAAAGTGCAGCATGTGTTACTATACTGACTGTAAAGAGCAGCGTGCGTTACTATACTGACTGTAAAGTGCAGCGTGCGTTATTATACTGACTGTAAAGTGCAGCATGTGTTACTATACTGACTGTAAAGTGCAGCGTGTGTTACTATACTGACTGTAAAGTGCAGCATGTGTTACTATACTGACTGTAAAGTGCAGCGTGTGTTACTATACTGACTGTAAAGTGCAGCGTGCGTTACTATACTGACTGTAAAGTGCTGCATGTGTTACTATACTGACTGTAAAGAGCAGCGTGTGTTACTATACTGACTGTAAAGAGCAGCATGTGTTACTATACTGACTGTAAAGTGCCGCATGTGTTACTATACTGACTGTAAAGTGCAGCGTGCGTTACTATACTGACTGTAAAGTGCCGCATGTGTTACTATACTGACTGTAAAGAGCAGCATGTGTTACTATACTGACTGTAAAGTGCAGCGTGCGTTACTATACTGACTGTAAAGTGCAGCGTGTGTTACTATACTGACTGTAAAGAGCAGCGTGTGTTACTATACTGACTGTAAAGTGCAGCGTGCGTTACTATACTGACTGTAAAGTGCAGCGTGCGTTACTATACTGACTGTAAAGTGCCGCATGTGTTACTATACTGACTGTAAAGAGCAGCATGTGTTACTATACTGACTGTAAAGTGCCGCATGTGTTACTATACTGACTGTAAAGCGCAGCGTGCGTTACTATACTGACTGTAAAGTGCAGCGTGTGTTACTATACTGACTGTAAATTGCAGCGTGCGTTACTATACTGACTGTAAAGTGCAGCGTGCGTTACTATACTGACTGTAAAGTGCCGCATGTGTTACTATACTGACTGTAAAGTGCAGCGTGTGTTACTATACTGACTGTAAAGTGCAGCGTGCGTTACTATACTGACTGTAAAGTGCAGCGTGCGTTACTATACTGACTGTAAAGTGCCGCATGTGTTACTATACTGACTGTAAAGTGCAGCGTGTGTTACTATACTGACTGTAAAGTGCCGCATGTGTTACTATACTGACTGTAAAGTGCCGCATGTGTTACTATACTGACTGTAAAGTGCCGCATGTGTTACTATGCTGACTGTAAAGTGCCGCATGTGTTACTATACTGAATGTAAAGTGCTGCATGTGTTACTATACTGACTGTAAAGAGCAGCGTGTGTTACTATACTGACTGTAAAGTGCAGCGTGCGTTACTATACTGACTGTAAAGTGCAGTGTGTGTTACTATACTGACTGTAAAGTGCAGCGTGTGTTACTATACTGACTGTAAAGTGCAGCGTGTGTTACTATACTGACTGTAAAGTGCAGCGTGCGTTACTATACTGACTGTAAAGTGCAGCGTGCGTTACTATACTGACTGTAAAGTGCCGCGTGTGTTACTATACTGACTGTAAAGAGCAGCATGTGTTACTATACTGACTGTAAAGAGCAGCATGTGTTACTATACTGACTGTAAAGTGCAGCGTGTGTTACTATACTGACTGTAAAGTGCAGCGTGCGTTACTATACTGACTGTAAAGTGCAGCGTGCGTTACTATACTGACTGTAAAGAGCAGCATGTGTTACTATACTGACTGTAAAGTGCCGCATGTGTTACTATACTGACTGTAAAGTGCAGCGTGTGTTACTATACTGACTGTAAAGAGCAGCATGTGTTACTGTACTGACTGTAAAGTGCAGCGTGTGTTACTATACTGACTGTAAAGTGCAGTGTGCGTTACTATACTGACTGTAAAGTGTCGCGTGTGTTACTATACTGACTGTAAAGTGCAGCGTGTGTTACTATACTGACTGTAAAGTGCAGCATGTGTTACTATACTGACTGTAAAGTGCAGCGTGTGTTACTATACTGACTGTAAAGTGCAGCGTGTGTTACTATACTGACTGTAAAGTGCAGCATGTGTTACTATACTGACTGTAAAGTGCAGCATGTGTTACTATACTGACTATAAAGTGCCGCATGTGTTACTATACTGACTGTAAAGTGCAGCGTGCGTTACTATACTGACTGTAAAGTGCCGCAGGTGTTACTATACTGACTGTAAAGAGCAGCATGTGTTACTATACTGACTGTAAAGTGCAGCATGTGTTACTATACTGACTGTAAAGTGCCGCATGTGTTACTATACTGACTGTAAAGAGCAGCATGTGTTACTATACTGACTGTAAAGAGCAGCATGTGTTACTATACTAACTGTAAAGTGCAGCATGTGTTACTATACTGACTGTAAAGTGCAGCGTGCGTTACTATACTGACTGTAATGTGCAGCGTGTGTTACTATACTGACTGTAAAGTGCAGCATGTGTTACTATACTGACTGTAAAGTGCAGCGTGCGTTACTATACTGACTGTAAAGTGCAGCATGCGTTACTATACTGACTGTAAAGTGCAGCGTGCGTTACTATACTGACTGTAAAGTGACGCATGTGTTACTATACTGACTGTAAAGTGCAGCATGCGTTACTATACTGACTGTAAAGAGCAGCATGTGTTACTATACTGACTGTAAAGTGCCGCATGTGTTACTATACTGACTGTAAAGTGCAGCGTGCGTTACTATACTGACTGTAAAGTGCAGCGTGCGTTACTATACTGACTGTAAAGAGCAGCATGTGTTACTATACTGACTGTAAAGTGCAGCGTGCGTTACTATACTGACTGTAAAGTGCCGCATGTGTTACTATACTGACTGTAAAGAGCAGCGTGTGTTACTATACTGACTGTAAAGTGCAGCATGTGTTACTATACTGACTGTAAAGTGCAGTGTGCGTTACTATACTGACTGTAAAGTGCAGCATGTGTTACTATACTGACTGTAAAGTGCAGCGTGTGTTACTATACTGACTGTAAAGTGCAGTGTGCGTTACTATACTGACTGTAAAGTGTCGCATGTGTTACTATACTGACTGTAAAGTGCAGCGTGCGTTACTATACTGACTGTAAAGTGTCGCATGTGTTACTATACTGACTGTAAAGTGCAGCATGTGTTACTATACTGACTGTAAAGTGCAGCATGTGTTACTATACTGACTGTAAAGTGCAGCGTGCGTTACTATACTGACTGTAAAGAGCAGCGTGTGTTACTATACTGACTGTAAAGTGACGCATGTGTTACTATACTGACTGTAAAGTGCAGCATGTGTTACTATACTGACTGTAAAGTGCAGCATGTGTTACTATACTGACTGTAAAGTGCAGCGTGCGTTACTATACTGACTGTAAAGTGCCGCATGTGTTACTATACTGACTGTAAAGAGCAGCATGCGTTACTATACTGACTGTAAAGAGCAGCATGTGTTACTATACTAACTGTAAAGTGCAGCGTGTGTTACTTTACTGACTGTAAAGTGCAGCGTGTGTTACTATACTGACTGTAAAGAGCAGCGTGCGTTACTATACTGACTGTAAAGTGCAGCGTGCGTTATTATACTGACTGTAAAGTGCAGCATGTGTTACTATACTGACTGTAAAGTGCAGCGTGTGTTACTATACTGACTGTAAAGTGCAGCATGTGTTACTATACTGACTGTAAAGTGCAGCGTGTGTTACTATACTGACTGTAAAGAGCAGCGTGTGTTACTATACTGACTGTAAAGAGCAGCATGTGTTACTATACTGACTGTAAAGTGCCGCATGTGTTACTATACTGACTGTAAAGTGCAGCGTGCGTTACTATACTGACTGTAAAGAGCAGCATGTGTTACTATACTGACTGTAAAGTGCCGCATGTGTTACTATACTGACTGTAAAGAGCAGCATGTGTTACTATACTGACTGTAAAGTGCAGCGTGTGTTACTATACTGACTGTAAAGTGCAGCGTGCGTTACTATACTGACTGTAAAGTGCCGCGTGTGTTACTATACTGACTGTAAAGAGCAGCATGTGTTACTATACTGACTGTAAAGAGCAGCATGTGTTACTATACTGACTGTAAAGTGCAGCGTGTGTTACTATACTGACTGTAAAGTGCAGCGTGCGTTACTATACTGACTGTAAAGTGCAGTGTGTGTTACTATACTGACTGTAAAGTGCAGCGTGTGTTACTATACTGACTGTAAAGTGCAGCGTGTGTTACTATACTGACTGTAAAGTGCAGCGTGCGTTACTATACTGACTGTAAAGTGCAGCGTGCGTTACTATACTGACTGTAAAGTGCCGCGTGTGTTACTATACTGACTGTAAAGAGCAGCATGTGTTACTATACTGACTGTAAAGAGCAGCATGTGTTACTATACTGACTGTAAAGTGCAGCGTGTGTTACTATACTGACTGTAAAGTGCAGCGTGCGTTACTATACTGACTGTAAAGTGCAGCGTGCGTTACTATACTGACTGTAAAGAGCAGCATGTGTTACTATACTGACTGTAAAGTGCCGCATGTGTTACTATACTGACTGTAAAGTGCAGCGTGTGTTACTATACTGACTGTAAAGAGCAGCATGTGTTACTGTACTGACTGTAAAGTGCAGCGTGTGTTACTATACTGACTGTAAAGTGCAGTGTGCGTTACTATACTGACTGTAAAGTGTCGCGTGTGTTACTATACTGACTGTAAAGTGCAGCGTGTGTTACTATACTGACTGTAAAGTGCAGCATGTGTTACTATACTGACTGTAAAGTGCAGCGTGTGTTACTATACTGACTGTAAAGTGCAGCGTGTGTTACTATACTGACTGTAAAGTGCAGCATGTGTTACTATACTGACTGTAAAGTGCAGCATGTGTTACTATACTGACTATAAAGTGCCGCATGTGTTACTATACTGACTGTAAAGTGCAGCGTGCGTTACTATACTGACTGTAAAGTGCCGCAGGTGTTACTATACTGACTGTAAAGAGCAGCATGTGTTACTATACTGACTGTAAAGTGCAGCATGTGTTACTATACTGACTGTAAAGTGCCGCATGTGTTACTATACTGACTGTAAAGAGCAGCATGTGTTACTATACTGACTGTAAAGAGCAGCATGTGTTACTATACTAACTGTAAAGTGCAGCATGTGTTACTATACTGACTGTAAAGTGCAGCGTGCGTTACTATACTGACTGTAATGTGCAGCGTGTGTTACTATACTGACTGTAAAGTGCAGCATGTGTTACTATACTGACTGTAAAGTGCAGCGTGCGTTACTATACTGACTGTAAAGTGCAGCATGCGTTACTATACTGACTGTAAAGTGCAGCGTGCGTTACTATACTGACTGTAAAGTGACGCATGTGTTACTATACTGACTGTAAAGTGCAGCATGCGTTACTATACTGACTGTAAAGAGCAGCATGTGTTACTATACTGACTGTAAAGTGCCGCATGTGTTACTATACTGACTGTAAAGTGCAGCGTGCGTTACTATACTGACTGTAAAGTGCAGCGTGCGTTACTATACTGACTGTAAAGAGCAGCATGTGTTACTATACTGACTGTAAAGTGCAGCGTGCGTTACTATACTGACTGTAAAGTGCCGCATGTGTTACTATACTGACTGTAAAGAGCAGCGTGTGTTACTATACTGACTGTAAAGTGCAGCATGTGTTACTATACTGACTGTAAAGTGCAGTGTGCGTTACTATACTGACTGTAAAGTGCAGCATGTGTTACTATACTGACTGTAAAGTGCAGCGTGTGTTACTATACTGACTGTAAAGTGCAGTGTGCGTTACTATACTGACTGTAAAGTGTCGCATGTGTTACTATACTGACTGTAAAGTGCAGCGTGCGTTACTATACTGACTGTAAAGTGTCGCATGTGTTACTATACTGACTGTAAAGTGCAGCATGTGTTACTATACTGACTGTAAAGTGCAGCATGTGTTACTATACTGACTGTAAAGTGCAGCGTGCGTTACTATACTGACTGTAAAGAGCAGCGTGTGTTACTATACTGACTGTAAAGTGACGCATGTGTTACTATACTGACTGTAAAGTGCAGCATGTGTTACTATACTGACTGTAAAGTGCAGCATGTGTTACTATACTGACTGTAAAGTGCAGCGTGCGTTACTATACTGACTGTAAAGTGCCGCATGTGTTACTATACTGACTGTAAAGAGCAGCATGCGTTACTATACTGACTGTAAAGAGCAGCATGTGTTACTATACTAACTGTAAAGTGCAGCGTGTGTTACTTTACTGACTGTAAAGTGCAGCGTGTGTTACTATACTGACTGTAAAGAGCAGCGTGCGTTACTATACTGACTGTAAAGTGCAGCGTGCGTTATTATACTGACTGTAAAGTGCAGCATGTGTTACTATACTGACTGTAAAGTGCAGCGTGTGTTACTATACTGACTGTAAAGTGCAGCATGTGTTACTATACTGACTGTAAAGTGCAGCGTGTGTTACTATACTGACTGTAAAGAGCAGCGTGTGTTACTATACTGACTGTAAAGAGCAGCATGTGTTACTATACTGACTGTAAAGTGCCGCATGTGTTACTATACTGACTGTAAAGTGCAGCGTGCGTTACTATACTGACTGTAAAGAGCAGCATGTGTTACTATACTGACTGTAAAGTGCCGCATGTGTTACTATACTGACTGTAAAGAGCAGCATGTGTTACTATACTGACTGTAAAGTGCAGCGTGTGTTACTATACTGACTGTAAAGTGCAGCGTGCGTTACTATACTGACTGTAAAGTGCCGCGTGTGTTACTATACTGACTGTAAAGAGCAGCATGTGTTACTATACTGACTGTAAAGAGCAGCATGTGTTACTATACTGACTGTAAAGTGCAGCGTGTGTTACTATACTGACTGTAAAGTGCAGCGTGTGTTACTATACTGACTGTAAAGTGCAGCATGTGTTACTATACTGACTGTAAAGTGCAGCATGTGTTACTATACTGACTGTAAAGTGCAGTGTGCGTTACTATACTGACTGTAAAGTGCAGCGTGCGTTACTATACTGACTGTAAAGAGCAGCATGTGTTACTATACTGACTGTAAAGTGCCGCATGTGTTACTATACTGACTGTAAAGAGCAGCATGTGTTACTATACTGACTGTAAAGTGCCGCATGTGTTACTATACTGACTGTAAAGTGCAGCGTGTGTTACTATACTGACTGTAAAGAGCAGCGTGTGTTACTGTACTGACTGTAAAGTGCAGCGTGTGTTACTATACTGACTGTAAAGTGCAGTGTGCGTTACTATACTGACTGTAAAGTGTCGCGTGTGTTACTATACTGACTGTAAAGTGCAGCGTGTGTTACTATACTGACTGTAAAGTGCAGCATGTGTTACTATACTGACTGTAAAGTGCAGCGTGTGTTACTATACTGACTGTAAAGTGCAGCGTGTGTTACTATACTGACTGTAAAGTGCAGCATGTGTTACTATACTGACTGTAAAGTGCAGCATGTGTTACTATACTGACTATAAAGTGCCGCATGTGTTACTATACTGACTGTAAAGTGCAGCGTGCGTTACTATACTGACTGTAAAGTGCCGCAGGTGTTACTATACTGACTGTAAAGAGCAGCATGTGTTACTATACTGACTGTAAAGTGCAGCATGTGTTACTATACTGACTGTAAAGTGCCGCATGTGTTACTATACTGACTGTAAAGAGCAGCATGTGTTACTATACTGACTGTAAAGAGCAGCATGTGTTACTATACTGACTGTAAAGTGCAGCATGTGTTACTATACTGACTGTAAAGTGCAGCGTGCGTTACTATACTGACTGTAATGTGCAGCGTGTGTTACTATACTGACTGTAAAGAGCAGCGTGTGTTACTATACTGACTGTAAAGAGCAGCGTGTGTTACTATACTGACTGTAAAGTGCAGCATGTGTTACTATACTGACTGTAAAGTGCAGCATGTGTTACTATACTGACTGTAAAGTGCAGCGTGCGTTACTATACTGACTGTAAAGTGCAGCATGCGTTACTATACTGACTGTAAAGTGCAGCGTGCGTTACTATACTGACTGTAAAGTGACGCATGTGTTACTATACTGACTGTAAAGTGCCGCATGTGTTACTATACTGACTGTAAAGTGCAGCATGCGTTACTATACTGACTGTAAAGAGCAGCATGTGTTACTATACTGACTGTAAAGTGCCGCATGTGTTACTATACTGACTGTAAAGTGCAGCGTGCGTTACTATACTGACTGTAAAGTGCAGCGTGCGTTACTATACTGACTGTAAAGAGCAGCATGTGTTACTATACTGACTGTAAAGTGCAGCGTGCGTTACTATACTGACTGTAAAGTGCCGCATGTGTTACTATACTGACTGTAAAGAGCAGCGTGTGTTACTATACTGACTGTAAAGTGCAGCATGTGTTACTATACTGACTGTAAAGTGCAGTGTGCGTTACTATACTGACTGTAAAGTGCAGCATGTGTTACTATACTGACTGTAAAGTGCAGCGTGTGTTACTATACTGACTGTAAAGTGCAGTGTGCGTTACTATACTGACTGTAAAGAGCAGCATGCGTTACTATACTGACTGTAAAGAGCAGCATGTGTTACTATACTAACTGTAAAGTGCAGCGTGTGTTACTTTACTGACTGTAAAGTGCAGCGTGTGTTACTATACTGACTGTAAAGTGCAGCGTGCGTTACTATACTGACTGTAAAGTGCCGCATGTGTTACTATACTGACTGTAAAGAGCAGCATGCGTTACTATACTGACTGTAAAGAGCAGCATGTGTTACTATACTAACTGTAAAGTGCAGCGTGTGTTACTTTACTGACTGTAAAGTGCAGCGTGTGTTACTATACTGACTGTAAAGAGCAGCATGTGTTACTATACTGACTGTAAAGTGCAGCATGTGTTACTATACTGACTGTAAAGTGCAGCGTGCGTTACTATACTGACTGTAAAGTGCCGCATGTGTTACTATACTGACTGTAAAGAGCAGCATGCGTTACTATACTGACTGTAAAGAGCAGCATGTGTTACTATACTAACTGTAAAGTGCAGCGTGTGTTACTTTACTGACTGTAAAGTGCAGCGTGTGTTACTATACTGACTGTAAAGTGCAGCGTGCGTTACTATACTGACTGTAAAGTGCCGCATGTGTTACTATACTGACTGTAAAGAGCAGCATGCGTTACTATACTGACTGTAAAGAGCAGCATGTGTTACTATACTAACTGTAAAGTGCAGCGTGTGTTACTATACTGACTGTAAAGTGCAGCGTGTGTTACTATACTGACTGTAAAGTGCAGCGTGTGTTACTATACTGACTGTAAAGAGCAGCATGTGTTACTATACTGACTGTAAAGTGCAGCGTGTGTTACTATACTGACTGTAAAGTGCCGCATGCGTTACTATACTGACTGTAAAGAGCAGCGTGTGTTACTATACTGACTGTAAAGTGCAGCGTGTGTTACTATACTGACTGGCAAGTGCCGCATGTGTTACTATACTGACTGTAAAGAGCAGCGTGTGTTACTATACTGACTGTAAAGAGCAGCATGTGTTACTATACTGACTGTAAAGAGCAGCGTGTGTTACTATACTGACTGTAAAGTGCCGCATGTGTTACTATACTGACTGTAAAGAGCAGCATGTGTTACTGTACTGACTGTAAAGTGCCGCGTGCGTTACTATACTGACTGTAAAGTGCCGCATGCGTTACTATACTGATTGTAAAGTGCAGCGTGTGTTACTATACTTACTGTAAAGTGCCGCATGTGTTACTATACTGACTGTAAAGTGCAGCATGTGTTACTATACTGACTGTAAAGTGCAGCGTGCATTACTATACTGACTGTAAAGTGCAGCGTTCGTTACTATACTGACTGTAAAGAGCAGCTTGTGTTACTATACTGACTGTAAAGTGCCGCATGTGTTACTATACTGACTGTAAAGTGCAGCGTGTGTTACTATACTGACTGTAAAGTGCAGCGTGTGTTACTATACTGACTGTAAAGTGCCGCATGTGTTACTATACTGACTGTAAAGTGCAGCGTGTGTTACTATACTGACTGTAAAGTGCAGCATGTGTTACTATACTGACTGTAAAGAGCAGCGTGCGTTACTATACTGACTGTAAAGTGCAGCGTGCGTTATTATACTGACTGTAAAGTGCAGCATGTGTTACTATACTGACTGTAAAGTGCAGCGTGTGTTACTATACTGACTGTAAAGTGCAGCATGTGTTACTATACTGACTGTAAAGTGCAGCGTGTGTTACTATACTGACTGTAAAGAGCAGCGTGTGTTACTATACTGACTGTAAAGAGCAGCGTGTGTTACTATACTGACTGTAAAGTGCAGCATGTGTTACTATACTGACTGTAAAGTGCAGCGTGCGTTACTATACTGACTGTAAAGAGCAGCATGTGTTACTATACTGACTGTAAAGTGCCGCATGTGTTACTATACTGACTGTAAAGAGCAGCATGTGTTACTATACTGACTGTAAAGTGCAGCGTGCGTTACTATACTGACTGTAAAGTGCAGCGTGTGTTACTATACTGACTGTAAAGAGCAGCGTGTGTTACTATACTGACTGTAAAGTGCAGCGTGCGTTACTATACTGACTGTAAAGTGCCGCATGTGTTACTATACTGACTGTAAAGAGCAGCATGTGTTACTATACTGACTGTAAAGTGCCGCATGTGTTACTATACTGACTGTAAAGCGCAGCGTGCGTTACTATACTGACTGTAAAGTGCAGCGTGTGTTACTATACTGACTGTAAATTGCAGCGTGCGTTACTATACTGACTGTAAAGTGCAGCGTGCGTTACTATACTGACTGTAAAGTGCCGCATGTGTTACTATACTGACTGTAAAGTGCAGCGTGTGTTACTATACTGACTGTAAAGTGCAGCGTGCGTTACTATACTGACTGTAAAGTGCAGCGTGCGTTACTATACTGACTGTAAAGTGCCGCATGTGTTACTATACTGACTGTAAAGTGCAGCGTGTGTTACTATACTGACTGTAAAGTGCCGCATGTGTTACTATACTGACTGTAAAGTGCCGCATGTGTTACTATACTGACTGTAAAGTGCCGCATGTGTTACTATGCTGACTGTAAAGTGCCGCATGTGTTACTATACTGAATGTAAAGTGCTGCATGTGTTACTATACTGACTGTAAAGAGCAGCGTGTGTTACTATACTGACTGTAAAGTGCAGCGTGCGTTACTATACTGACTGTAAAGTGCAGTGTGTGTTACTATACTGACTGTAAAGTGCAGCGTGTGTTACTATACTGACTGTAAAGTGCAGCGTGTGTTACTATACTGACTGTAAAGTGCAGCGTGCGTTACTATACTGACTGTAAAGTGCAGCGTGCGTTACTATACTGACTGTAAAGTGCCGCGTGTGTTACTATACTGACTGTAAAGTGCAGCGTGCGTTACTATACTGACTGTAAAGTGCAGCGTGCGTTACTATACTGACTGTAAAGAGCAGCATGTGTTACTATACTGACTGTAAAGTGCCGCATGTGTTACTATACTGACTGTAAAGTGCAGCGTGTGTTACTATACTGACTGTAAAGAGCAGCGTGTGTTACTGTACTGACTGTAAAGTGCAGCGTGTGTTACTATACTGACTGTAAAGTGCAGTGTGCGTTACTATACTGACTGTAAAGTGTCGCGTGTGTTACTATACTGACTGTAAAGTGCAGCGTGTGTTACTATACTGACTGTAAAGTGCAGCATGTGTTACTATACTGACTGTAAAGTGCAGCGTGTGTTACTATACTGACTGTAAAGTGCAGCGTGTGTTACTATACTGACTGTAAAGTGCAGCATGTGTTACTATACTGACTGTAAAGTGCAGCATGTGTTACTATACTGACTATAAAGTGCCGCATGTGTTACTATACTGACTGTAAAGTGCAGCGTGCGTTACTATACTGACTGTAAAGTGCCGCAGGTGTTACTATACTGACTGTAAAGAGCAGCATGTGTTACTATACTGACTGTAAAGTGCAGCATGTGTTACTATACTGACTGTAAAGTGCAGCATGTGTTACTATACTGACTGTAAAGTGCCGCATGTGTTACTATACTGACTGTAAAGTGCAGCGTGTGTTACTATACTGACTGTAAAGTGCAGCATGTGTTACTATACTGACTGTAAAGTGCAGCATGTGTTACTATACTGACTATAAAGTGCCGCATGTGTTACTATACTGACTGTAAAGTGCAGCGTGCGTTACTATACTGACTGTAAAGTGCCGCAGGTGTTACTATACTGACTGTAAAGAGCAGCATGTGTTACTATACTGACTGTAAAGTGCAGCATGTGTTACTATACTGACTGTAAAGTGCAGCGTGCGTTACTATACTGACTGTAAAGTGCAGCGTGTGTTACTATACTGACTGTAAAGTGCCGCATGTGTTACTATACTGACTGTAAAGTGCAGCGTGCGTTACTATACTGACTGTAAAGAGCAGCATGTGTTACTATACTGACTGTAAAGTGCAGCATGTGTTACTATACTGACTGTAAAGTGCAGCGTGCGTTACTATACTGACTGTAATGTGCAGCGTGTGTTACTATACTGACTGTAAAGTGCAGCATGTGTTACTATACTGACTGTAAAGTGCAGCGTGCGTTACTATACTGACTGTAAAGTGCAGCATGCGTTACTATACTGACTGTAAAGTGCAGCGTGCGTTACTATACTGACTGTAAAGTGACGCATGTGTTACTATACTGACTGTAAAGTGCCGCATGTGTTACTATACTGACTGTAAAGTGCAGCATGCGTTACTATACTGACTGTAAAGAGCAGCATGTGTTACTATACTGACTGTAAAGTGCCGCATGTGTTACTATACTGACTGTAAAGTGCAGCGTGCGTTACTATACTGACTGTAAAGTGCAGCGTGCGTTACTATACTGACTGTAAAGAGCAGCATGTGTTACTATACTGACTGTAAAGTGCAGCGTGCGTTACTATACTGACTGTAAAGTGCCGCATGTGTTACTATACTGACTGTAAAGAGCAGCGTGTGTTACTATACTGACTGTAAAGTGCAGCATGTGTTACTATACTGACTGTAAAGTGCAGTGTGCGTTACTATACTGACTGTAAAGTGCAGCATGTGTTACTATACTGACTGTAAAGTGCAGCGTGTGTTACTATACTGACTGTAAAGTGCAGTGTGCGTTACTATACTGACTGTAAAGTGTCGCATGTGTTACTATACTGACTGTAAAGTGCAGCGTGCGTTACTATACTGACTGTAAAGTGTCGCATGTGTTACTATACTGACTGTAAAGTGCAGCATGTGTTACTATACTGACTGTAAAGTGCAGCGTGTGTTACTATACTGACTGTAAAGAGCAGCGTGCGTTACTATACTGACTGTAAAGAGCAGCGTGTGTTACTATACTGACTGTAAAGTGCAGCGTGCGTTACTATACTGACTGTAAAGAGCAGCATGTGTTACTATACTGACTGTAAAGAGCAGCGTGCGTTACTATACTGACTGTAAAGAGCAGCGTGCGTTACTATACTGACTGTAAAGAGCAGCATGTGTTACTATACTGACTGTAAAGTGCAGCGTGCGTTACTATACTGACTGTAAAGAGCAGCGTGTGTTACTATACTGACTGTAAAGTGCAGCGTGTGTTACTATACTGACTGTAAAGAGCAGCGTGTGTTACTATACTGACTGTAAAGAGCAGCGTGCGTTACTATACTGACTGTAAAGAGCAGCATGTGTTACTATACTGACTGTAAAGTGCAGCGTGCGTTACTATACTGACTGTAAAGAGCAGCGTGTGTTACTATACTGACTGTAAAGTGACGCATGTGTTACTATACTGACTGTAAAGTGCCGCATGTGTTACTATACTGACTGTAAAGTGCCGCATGTGTTACTATACTGACTGTAAAGAGCAGCATGTGTTACTATACTGACTGTAACGTGCAGTGTGCGTTACTATACTGACTGTAAAGTGTCGCATGTGTTACTATACTGACTGTAAAGTGCAGCATGCGTTACTATACTGACTGTAAAGAGCAGCGTGTGTTACTATACTGACTGTAAAGTGCCGCATGTGTTACTATACTGACTGTAAAGTGCAGCGTGCGTTACTATACTGACTGTAAAGTGCCGCGTGCGTTACTATACTGACTGTAAAGTGCTGCATGCGTTACTATACTGACTGTAAAGAGCAGCGTGTGTTACTATACTGACTGTAAAGTGCAGCGTGTGTTACTATACTGACTGTAAAGAGCCGCATGTGTTACTATACTGACTGTAAAGTGCAGCATGCGTTACTATACTGACTGTAAAGAGCAGCGTGTGTTACTATACTGACTGTAAAGTGCAGCGTGCGTTACTATACTGACTGTAAAGTGCCGCATGTGTTGCTATACTGACTGTAAAGTGCAGCATGTGTTACTATACTGACTGTAAAGTGCAGCATGTGTTACTATACTGACTGTAAAGCGCAGCGTGCGTTACTATACTGACTGTAAAGTGCAGCGTGTGTTACTATACTGACTGTAAAGTGCCGCATGTGTTACTATACTGACTGTAAAGTGCAGCATGTGTTACTATACTGACTGTAAAGAGCAGCGTGCGTTACTATACTGACTGTAAAGTGCAGCGTGCGTTACTATACTGACTGTAAAGTGCAGCGTGCGTTACTATACTGACTGTAAAGTGCCGCATGTGTTACTATACTGACTGTAAAGTGCAGCATGTGTTACTATTCGGACTGTAAAGTGCAGCATGTGTTACTATACTGACTGTAAAGTGCAGCATGTGTTACTATACTGACTGTAAAGTGCAGCGTGCAGTACTATACTGACTGTAAAGTGCAGCGTGCGTTACTATACTGACTGTAAAGTGCAGCGTGCGTTACTATACTGACTGTAAAGTGCCGCATGTGTTACTATACTGACTGTAAAGTGCCGCATGTGTTACTATACTGACTGTAAAGTGCCGCATGTGTTACTATACTGACTGTAAAGTGTCGCATGTGTTACTATACTGAATGTAAAGTGCTGCATGTGTTACTATACTGACTGTAAAGTGCCGCGTGTGTTACTATACTGACTGTAAAGTGCAGCGTGCGTTACTATACTGACTGTAAAGTGCAGCGTGCGTTACTATACTGACTGTAAAGTGCCGCGTGTGTTACTATACTGACTGTAAAGTGCAGCGTGCGTTACTATACTGACTGTAAAGTGCAGCGTGCGTTACTATACTGACTGTAAAGAGCAGCATGTGTTACTTTACTGACTGTAAAGTGCCGCATGTGTTACTATACTGACTGTAAAGTGCAGCGTGCGTTACTATACTGACTGTAAAGTGCAGCGTGCGTTGCTATACTGACTGTAAAGTGCCGCGTGCGTAAATATACTGACTGTAAAGTGCCGCATGTGTTACTATACTGACTGTAAAGTGCAGCATGTTTTACTATACTGACTGTAAAGTGCAGCATGTGTTACTATACTGACTGTAAAGTGCAGCGTGTGTTACTATACTGACTGTAAAGTGCAGCGTCTGTTACTATACTGACTGTAAAGTGCAGCGTGTGTTACTATACTGACTGTAAAGTGCAGCATGTGTTACTATACTGACTATAAAGTGCAGCATGTGTTACTATACTGACTGTAAAGAGCAGCGTGTGTTACTATACTGACTGTAAAGTGCAGCGTGTGTTACTATACTGACTGTAAAGTGCAGCATGTGTTACTATACTGACTGTAAAGTGCCGCATGTGTTACTATACTGACTGTAAAGTGCAGCATGTTTTACTATACTGACTGTAAAGTGCAGCATGTGTTACTATACTGACTGTAAAGTGCAGCGTGTGTTACTATACTGACTGTAAAGTGCAGCGTGCGTTACTATACTGACTGTAAAGTGCAGCGTGTGTTACTATACTGAATGTAAAGTGCAGCGTGTGTTACTATACTGACTGTAAAGAGCAGCGTGCGTTACTATACTGACTGTAAAGTGCAGCGTGCGTTACTATACTGACTGTAAAGTGCAGCATGCGTTACTATACTGACTGTAAAGTGCCGCATGTGTTACTATACTGACTGTAAAGTGCAGCATGTGTTACTATACTGACTGTAAAGTGCCGCATGTGTTACTATACTGACTGTAAAGAGCAGCATGTGTTACTATACTGACTGTAAAGAGCAGCGTGTGTTACTATACTGACTGTAAAGTGCAGCGTGCGTTACTATACTGACTGTAAAGTGCAGCATGCGTTACTATACTGACTGTAATGTGCAGCGTGTGTTACTATACTGACTGTAAAGTGCAGCGTGTGTTACTATACTGACTGTAAAGTGCAGCGTGTGTTACTATACTGACTGTAAAGTGCAGCGTGTGTTACTATACTGACTGTAAAGAGCAGCGTGCGTTACTATACTGACTGTAAAGAGCAGCATGTGTTACTATACTGACTGTAAAGAGCAGCGTGCGTTACTATACTGACTGTAAAGTGCAGCGTGCGTTACTATACTGACTGTAAAGTACCGCGTGTGTTACTATACTGACTGTAAAGTGCAGCGTGCGTTACTATACTGACTGTAAAGTGCAGCGTGCGTTACTATACTGACTGTAAAGAGCAGCATGTGTTACTATACTGACTGTAAAGTGCCGCATGTGTTACTATACTGACTGTAAAGAGCAGCGTGCGTTACTATACTGACTGTAAAGAGCAGCATGTGTTACTATACTGACTGTAAAGTGCCGCATGTGTTACTATACTGACTGTAAAGAGCAGCGTGCGTTACTATACTGACTGTAAAGTGCAGCGTGCGTTACTATACTGACTGTAAAGTGCCGCGTGCGTTACTATACTGACTGTAAAGGGCCGCGTGCGTTACTATACTGACTGTAAAGTGCCGCGTGTGTTACTATACTGACTGTAAAGTGCAGCGTGCGTTACTATACTGACTGTAAAGTGCAGCATGTGTTACTATACTGACTGTAAAGTGCAGCGTGCGTTACTATACTGACTGTAAAGTGCAGCATGTGTTACTATACTGACTGTAAAGTGCAGCATGTGTTACTATACTGACTGTAAAGAGCAGCGTGCGTTACTATACTGACTGTAAAGAGCAGCTTGTGTTACTATACTGACTGTAAAGAGCAGCGTGCGTTACTATACTGACTGTAAAGTGCAGCGTGTGTTACTATACTGACTGTAAAGTGCAGCATGTGTTACTATACTGACTGTAAAGAGCAGCGTGCGTTACTATACTGACTGTAAAGTGCCTCATGTGTTACTATACTGACTGTAAAGTGCAGCATGCGTTACTATACTGACTGTAAAGTGCCGCATGTGTTACTATACTGACTGTAAAGTGCAGTGTGTGTTACTATACTGACTGTAAAGAGCAGCATGTGTCACTATACTGACTGTAAAGAGCAGCATGCGTTACTATACTGACTGTAAAGTGCCGCATGTGTTACTATACTGACTGTAAAGTGCCGCGTGTGTTACTATACTGACTGTAAAGAGCAGCGTGTGTTACTATACTGACTGTAAAGTGCAGCGTGCGTTACTATACTGACTGTAAAGAGCAGCATGCGTTACTATACTGACTGTAAAGTGCAGCATGTGTTACTATACTGACTGTAAAGAGCAGCGTGTGTTACTATACTGACTGTAAAGAGCAGCATGTGTTACTATACTAACTGTAAAGTGCAGCGTGTGTTACTTTACTGACTGTAAAGTGCAGCGTGTGTTACTATACTGACTGTAATGAGCAGCATGTGTTACTATACTGACTGTAAAGTGCAGCATGTGTTACTATACTGACTGTAAAGTGCAGCGTGCGTTACTATACTGACTGTAAAGTGCCGCATGTGTTACTATACTGACTGTAAAGAGCAGCATGCGTTACTATACTGACTGTAAAGAGCAGCATGTGTTACTATACTAACTGTAAAGTGCAGCGTGTGTTACTATACTGACTGTAAAGTGCAGCGTGTGTTACTATACTGACTGTAAAGTGCAGCGTGTGTTACTATACTGACTGTAAAGAGCAGCATGTGTTACTATACTGACTGTAAAGTGCAGCGTGTGTTACTATACTGACTGTAAAGTGCCGCATGCGTTACTATACTGACTGTAAAGAGCAGCGTGTGTTACTATACTGACTGTAAAGTGCAGCGTGTGTTACTATACTGACTGGCAAGTGCCGCATGTGTTACTATACTGACTGTAAAGAGCAGCGTGTGTTACTATACTGACTGTAAAGAGCAGCGTGTGTTACTATACTGACTGTAAAGAGCAGCATGTGTTACTATACTGACTGTAAAGAGCAGCGTGTGTTACTATACTGACTGTAAAGTGCCGCATGTGTTACTATACTGACTGTAAAGAGCAGCATGTGTTACTGTACTGACTGTAAAGTGCCGCGTGCGTTACTATACTGACTGTAAAGTGCCGCATGCGTTACTATACTGATTGTAAAGTGCAGCGTGTGTTACTATACTTACTGTAAAGTGCCGCATGTGTTACTATACTGACTGTAAAGTGCAGCATGTGTTACTATACTGACTGTAAAGTGCAGCGTGCATTACTATACTGACTGTAAAGTGCAGCGTTCGTTACTATACTGACTGTAAAGAGCAGCTTGTGTTACTATACTGACAGTAAGCCCAGCGTAATGTAGGCGCAGCCGTAATGAAGCAAGCGCATGACTAGGTGTTTGGGAGTTCTAGGCTATTATGTTCTAGGTATTATGTTTTAGGCTATATTTATAGGGATTGGAGGGTTATGTGAAAGGGGCATGGGGCAAAATGTATCTATATGTGGTGGGTGGAGAATAAAGTATATAAGTCCATGCGGGGAAGAGGCAGCCCTCTTTCCCGCTGGACAACAGACTGGAAGTGCGGGGAGCTACGGGGAGCGTGGGGTGCAGGAGCACCACTCCCCAGGATCGTCACGACCGACGCCTGGATTATCTGGAGTGATGGACGCGTCCGCTGGGAGGTCACCTCAGGGACGTACGGGTGAGTCTACCACGGATGTGGTGCCGGGGATGTGTGGGGGGGATGTGGGGGGGATATTGTCAATGTCACAGATGCAATTGTTGTTTAGAGGGATGCAGGAGTATTTTATGAAAATTGTGCCAGGCGTAGAGCAGTCGCCAGCGAGGGTATGGGGCTCTGCTAGTGAGGCGTCTGCTAGTGCGGCAGGGAGTGCGGTTGCTAATGAGGCGATTTCTGGTGCAGCTGCGGCAGTGATTGCGGGTGTTAGTGAAGTGGCGCCGGTTGTGGGTGCCGTAGTGGCTGTGGGAAAAGCGGTTGACGAGGCGGCTAGTACAGCTAAGAAGGTGGTGGAGGATGTGCGTTTGGCTGACGCCGCTAAAGGTGAGGTTTATGTGTGTTTTGAGGGCCCGCTGGGGGCACATTTGAAGGTGGAGATTAGGGAAAAGATATGGAAGGATGAATATGTTGAGATTTTTTCTTTGCTGCCGTTAGAGAAGTTTAATTTGGACCGGTGGAAACCGGATGAAAGTAAGAAGGAGGAGGAGGAGCGGCGGCGGTATCGTTTGATTCCACGGACTTTTGCGAATTGGCTGCAGGCCTTCGCTATCTTGGCTAGTGTGGTGGGTGAGAAGGCGCCGGAGAACTGTTCGGCGCTTTTCTGTTACATGGATTCGGTAGGGGAGGCGTATCGTGTATACGGCGGTAACGCTTGGTTGCGGTATGACGAACAGTTTCGTCAGCGGAAGTCGGTGCGCCCGTCGTTGCGATGGGATCACAAGGATATCAGTTTATGGATGCGTCTGATGTCTGCGCCAAAACAGGGGCAGCAGCCCTTTCGGGATGCGGCCGGCGGTCAGGGGTCAGCAGCGGGTCGGTCAGGATCCTCAGGAAAGGGGTGTTGCTGGCAGTATAATGAGGGGCATTGCAAGTTCGGCCCAGATTGTAGGTACAAGCACGAGTGCTCCGGTTGCGGAGGCGCCCATGGTTTGTCCAGATGCTTCAAGAAGCATAGGGGCAGGCAGGGAGATGCTGAGCAGAAGAGGGGCGACGCCGGTGAGGGTGGAAAGGATGCTCCCGTTTTTAAGGGGCTATCCAAATAAGAAAGTGGCGGATTTGTTGTGGTTAGGATTTTCAGAAGGTTTTCGGATTCCTTGTACGTCGGTTGGACGTGATGGGGTAGTCCGTAATTTGTCGTCTGCTTTGGCGCGGCCTGATCTGGTTACGGATAAGCTGCTGAAGGAGGTGGCTTTGGGCCGCATGGCGGGTCCGTTTTCCTCCCCGCCTGTTCAGAATTTGCGTGTTTCCCCGTTAGGTTTGGTTCCAAAAAAGGAGGTGAATAAATTCCGCCTTATTCATCACTTGTCTTATCCGGAAGGCGAGTCGGTGAATGACGGCATTGATCCGGCACTGTGCGCGGTCAGTTACACTAACTTTGATGCGGCGGTTGTTTGGGTTCGGAAATACGGGAAGGGCTCTCTGTTAGCGAAAACTGACATTGAGGCCGCGTTTCGTTTATTGCCGGTGCATCCGGATAGTTTTTGTTTGCTGGGATGTTATTGGCAGGAGGAATATTTTGTAGATTGTTGCCTCCCGATGGGCTGCTCCATTTCATGCGCTTATTTTGAGATGTTTAGCACGTTTTTGGAGTGGGTGGTCCGTCGGGAGGCGCAGGTGCAATCTGCGCTGCATTATCTGGATGATTTCCTGTTTATCGGGCCGCCGGGTACCTATGTGTGTGCAGGATTGCTACACACTATGGAGAGAGTGGCAATGGATTTTGGGGTACCTTTGGCGCCTGAGAAAACTGAGGGACCCACGACGGTCATTAAGTTTTTGGGAATCATGATTGATTCAGATAATATGGAGTGTCGCTTGCCTGATGATAAGTTGCTGGAGATGAGAGAGTTGGTGGCGAGTGCGCTGCGCAGGAAGAAGATACAGTTGCGGGACTTGCAATCCTTGTTGGGGCATTTGAATTTCGCTTGTAGGATTATGCCCATGGGGCGGGTGTTTTGCAGGCGGTTGGCGAGTGCTACCGCAGGGGTGCATTCCCCCCATCATTTCATTAGGTTGTCGGCGGAGTTGAAAGCTGATTTGTTGGTGTGGGGGGAGTTTTTGCAGACCTATAATGGGCGGTCGGTGCTCATGTATCAGCCGGTGTCTACTGTGGACTTGGAGCTGTATACTGATGCATCAGGTGCTTGTGGATTCGGGGCTTATTTCCAGGGGCAGTGGTGTGCAGGAGTTTGGCCTGATACATGGCATGAATGTGGTTTTGTCCGTAACTTGGCTCTGCTGGAATTGTTCCCGATTGTGGTGGCTGCGGAGTTGTGGGGGGATTGTCTGCGGGACCGGAGAGTGCGTTTCGTATGTGACAATCTGGGTGTCGTTCAGGCTGTTAATGCCCAGACGGCTAATTCTCCGCCAGTCGTGCGGCTATTGCGACATTTAGTTTTGAGAGGTTTGATGTTGAATGCGCATTTTGTGGCAGTGCATATTCCTGGGGTGCTGAATTCTGTGGCTGATTCCCTTTCTCGTCAACAGTGGGACAGGTTTCGTCTGCTGGCGCCGGGGGCGGAGTCTCATGGCCTGCCTTGTCCAGAGCATCTGTGGAAGGTGGTGTGACAATGGCGATGTCGCTTGTGGAAAGGTCGGTTAGTGCGGTCACGTGGCAGAGGTACAGTGCGGTATGGCAGGTATGGGAGACGTTGTTGGAAAATGCGCAGGCAGGTATTGCAGATCGGCAGGCGTGTTTGTTGTATTTTATAGGAAAGGCGTACAGTGAGGGGTCGTCTGCAGCAACGGTCGCTCGCAGTTTGTCGGCCTTGGCTTTTTGGTTTAAGAAGAAAGGTGAGGAGGACGTGACTAAGTCCTTTCTGGTCAGGCAGGCAATGAAGGGTTTCAGGAGGGGTTCCGCAGTTAGGGATCTCAGGAAGCCGGTGTCATTTGAGCTGTTGGTAGCGATTTGTGAATTGTTGAGGGAGGTTTGTGTTTCAGCATTTGAAGTGCGGCTATTTACACTGGCCTTTTCTTTGGCTTTCTTTGGGGCGTTCCGGATATCGGAGTTGGTGTCGGCCAGTAAGAGTGTGGCAGGGGGCTTATTGTACGCTGATGTGGATTTGGATGGCTCCTGCCTTTCTTGTTTGCTCCGTAGATCTAAGACAGATCAGGAAGGGAGAGGTTTTGTGGTGCGCTTGTATGAGTTACCTGGGTCGTGGGTGTGCCCGGTCCGCTGTTTTCGGGAGTTTGTTGCGGTGAGGCCTGAGGGCCCGGCATCCTTGTTGGTTCATGCAGACGGGCTGTCTCTGTCAAAATTCCAGTTTTCACAGGTGTTCAAAAAATGTATCCTGTTGTCCGGCAGAGGTGGAGCAGGTTTTAGCTCTCATTCCTTTAGAATTGGCGCAGCTACGGAAGCAGCTCGGTGGGGTTTATCCCCGGCGATGGTTAAGAAGATTGGTAGGTGGGAGTCAGACAGATACAGGTTGTATGTGCGGCCTCACTTGCTTTGAGGCGGTGGTGATAAGATGTGCTGGAGGTGGATATGGAGTAGTTACGTTGTTGTTTTGTGTTGTTTTAGGTGCAGGTCCCTGCTTGATTTGGATCATGGGGCACTCCTACGTACACTGGGGAGGTGTGCGTGCTGATGTTCGTCCGGCCGGACGGCAGTTGGGCATGGATCACGCAGAAGTGCAGGTCAGATGGTTGGGCCTGCGGGGCATGCTGTGGTGTAGGCTGTTACCAGAGGTTCAATTTTATGCGGGATTGGACAGGGCGCCGGATATCTTAGTGGTGCACCTTGGCGGCAATGATTTGGGCATTCGGTCGTCCAGGGATTTAGTGAGGGATGTGAAGATTGACCTTTTGCGGTTGTGGTCGGCGTTCCCAGGAGTGGTTATTGTATGGTCTGATATTGTGGCTCGCAAGGTGTGGCGGCAGGCACGTTCCGTACATAGCTTAAACAAAGCGCGAGCAAAGGTCAACAAGGTGGTTGGCAGGTTTGTGGCACGCAATGGCGGTGTTGTGGTGCGGCATAAGGAGTTGGAGGGTAGAGAGGTAGGTTTCCTCAGGGCGGATGGTGTTCATCTAAACGAGGTGGGTCTGGATATGTGGACCTTGGACATTAAGGAGGGCATGGAGAAAGCCCTGCAGTTGTGGAGGGACAATCATGTGTAAGGGGTCACACATGATTGTCGTGGCGGTAGGAGGAGGGGTCTTTGGAGGCACGGAATGAGAAGGAGAAGCAACAATGGAGATTGTTGCAAGAGAACTCGGGGCGTTTAACCCGGGATAGTATTGGAGGGGCTGGGGAGTGGTTACCCAGCTCATATATATTCCTGATGGGCAGGGTCCCCAGGAAGGGAGAGAGAGGTCTTGGACATGGTTGGTGCCCTCGGGTCAGGTGCAGAACGGCTGTAGGGTAAGGGGTCCAGACCTAATAAGGAAACGATGGAGTTTAATGATTGAAGTGCCTTCAAGGATCCTTTATCTGGAGTTGGGAAATAGAGCAGGATGTTATCATGGAGTTATGATGTGTTTATGGTTATGCTCTTTTTCAGAAAAAAGGTGTGTTTAATAAATGGCTGCTGTGGCCTTTACACCAAAATTCATGTGTGGTCTCTTATTGGGGTTTGGGGTGTAAGGTCGTAGATAGCGGAAGCATCAAACATACCTTAAGTCAAGTAAGCCCAGCGTAATGTAGGCGCAGCCGTAATGAAGCAAGCGCATGACTAGGTGTTTGGGAGTTCTAGGCTATTATGTTCTAGGTATTATGTTTTAGGCTATATTTATAGGGATTGGAGGGTTATGTGAAAGGGGCATGGGGCAAAATGTATCTATATGTGGTGGGTGGAGAATAAAGTATATAAGTCCATGCGGGGAAGAGGCAGCCCTCTTTCCCGCTGGACAACAGGAGAAAGTTTTGTCCCGCCCGCCCTCCCAGTATTTTCTCCTGTTTATGGGAATTTGTCGGTTGGGGTTTTGTTTTGTCACAGTAGCAATGGCGGTAGGAGGAGGGGTCTTTGGAGGCACGGAATGAGAAGGAGAAGCAACAATGGAGATTGTTGCAAGAGAACTCGGGGCGTTTAACCCGGGATAGTATTGGAGGGGCTGGGGAGTGGTTACCCAGCTCATATATATTCCTGATGGGCAGGGTCCCCAGGAAGGGAGAGAGAGGTCTTGGACATGGTTGGTGCCCTCGGGTCAGGTGCAGAACGGCTGTAGGGTAAGGGGTCCAGACCTAATAAGGAAACGATGGAGTTTAATGATTGAAGTGCCTTCAAGGATCCTTTATCTGGAGTTGGGAAATAGAGCAGGATGTTATCATGGAGTTATGATGTGTTTATGGTTATGCTCTTTTTCAGAAAAAAGGTGTGTTTAATAAATGGCTGCTGTGGCCTTTACACCAAAATTCATGTGTGGTCTCTTATTGGGGTTTGGGGTGTAAGGTCGTAGATAGCGGAAGCATCAAACATACCTTAAGTCATGTAAAGTGCCGCATGTGTTACTATACTGACTGTAAAGTGCAGCGTGTGTTACTATACTGACTGTAAAGTGCAGCGTGTGTTACTATACTGACTGTAAAGTGCCGCATGTGTTACTATACTGACTGTAAAGTGCAGCGTGTGTTACTATACTGACTGTAAAGTGCAGCATGTGTTACTATACTGACTGTAAAGAGCAGCGTGCGTTACTATACTGACTGTAAAGTGCAGCGTGCGTTATTATACTGACTGTAAAGTGCAGCATGTGTTACTATACTGACTGTAAAGTGCAGCGTGTGTTACTATACTGACTGTAAAGTGCAGCATGTGTTACTATACTGACTGTAAAGTGCAGCGTGTGTTACTATACTGACTGTAAAGAGCAGCGTGTGTTACTATACTGACTGTAAAGAGCAGCGTGTGTTACTATACTGACTGTAAAGTGCAGCATGTGTTACTATACTGACTGTAAAGTGCAGCGTGCGTTACTATACTGACTGTAAAGAGCAGCATGTGTTACTATACTGACTGTAAAGTGCCGCATGTGTTACTATACTGACTGTAAAGAGCAGCGTGTGTTACTATACTGACTGTAAAGTGCAGCATGTGTTACTATACTGACTGTAAAGTGCAGCATGTGTTACTATACTGACTGTAAAGTGCCGCATGTGTTACTATACTGACTGTAAAGTGCAGCGTGCGTTACTATACTGACTGTAAAGTGCAGCGTGTGTTACTATACTGACTGTAAAGAGCAGCGTGTGTTACTATACTGACTGTAAAGTGCAGCGTGCGTTACTATACTGACTGTAAAGTGCCGCATGTGTTACTATACTGACTGTAAAGAGCAGCATGTGTTACTATACTGACTGTAAAGTGCCGCATGTGTTACTATACTGACTGTAAAGCGCAGCGTGCGTTACTATACTGACTGTAAAGTGCAGCGTGTGTTACTATACTGACTGTAAAGTGCCGCATGTGTTACTATACTGACTGTAAAGTGCAGCGTGTGTTACTATACTGACTGTAAAGTGCAGCGTGCGTTACTATACTGACTGTAAAGTGCAGCGTGCGTTACTATACTGACTGTAAAGTGCCGCATGTGTTACTATACTGACTGTAAAGTGCAGCGTGTGTTACTATACTGACTGTAAAGTGCCGCATGTGTTACTATACTGACTGTAAAGTGCCGCATGTGTTACTATACTGACTGTAAAGTGCCGCATGTGTTACTATGCTGACTGTAAAGTGCCGCATGTGTTACTATACTGAATGTAAAGTGCTGCATGTGTTACTATACTGACTGTAAAGAGCAGCGTGTGTTACTATACTGACTGTAAAGTGCAGCGTGCGTTACTATACTGACTGTAAAGTGCAGTGTGTGTTACTATACTGACTGTAAAGTGCAGCGTGTGTTACTATACTGACTGTAAAGTGCAGCGTGTGTTACTATACTGACTGTAAAGTGCAGCGTGCGTTACTATACTGACTGTAAAGTGCAGCGTGCGTTACTATACTGACTGTAAAGTGCCGCGTGTGTTACTATACTGACTGTAAAGTGCAGCGTGCGTTACTATACTGACTGTAAAGTGCAGCGTGCGTTACTATACTGACTGTAAAGAGCAGCATGTGTTACTATACTGACTGTAAAGTGCCGCATGTGTTACTATACTGACTGTAAAGTGCAGCGTGTGTTACTATACTGACTGTAAAGAGCAGCGTGTGTTACTGTACTGACTGTAAAGTGCAGCGTGTGTTACTATACTGACTGTAAAGTGCAGTGTGCGTTACTATACTGACTGTAAAGTGTCGCGTGTGTTACTATACTGACTGTAAAGTGCAGCATGTGTTACTATACTGACTATAAAGTGCCGCATGTGTTACTATACTGACTGTAAAGTGCAGCGTGCGTTACTATACTGACTGTAAAGTGCCGCAGGTGTTACTATACTGACTGTAAAGAGCAGCATGTGTTACTATACTGACTGTAAAGTGCAGCATGTGTTACTATACTGACTGTAAAGTGCAGCATGTGTTACTATACTGACTGTAAAGTGCCGCATGTGTTACTATACTGACTGTAAAGTGCAGCGTGTGTTACTATACTGACTGTAAAGTGCAGCATGTGTTACTATACTGACTGTAAAGTGCAGCATGTGTTACTATACTGACTATAAAGTGCCGCATGTGTTACTATACTGACTGTAAAGTGCAGCGTGCGTTACTATACTGACTGTAAAGTGCCGCAGGTGTTACTATACTGACTGTAAAGAGCAGCATGTGTTACTATACTGACTGTAAAGTGCAGCATGTGTTACTATACTGACTGTAAAGTGCAGCGTGCGTTACTATACTGACTGTAAAGTGCAGCGTGTGTTACTATACTGACTGTAAAGTGCCGCATGTGTTACTATACTGACTGTAAAGTGCAGCGTGCGTTACTATACTGACTGTAAAGAGCAGCATGTGTTACTATACTGACTGTAAAGTGCAGCATGTGTTACTATACTGACTGTAAAGTGCAGCGTGCGTTACTATACTGACTGTAATGTGCAGCGTGTGTTACTATACTGACTGTAAAGTGCAGCATGTGTTACTATACTGACTGTAAAGTGCAGCGTGCGTTACTATACTGACTGTAAAGTGCAGCATGCGTTACTATACTGACTGTAAAGTGCAGCGTGCGTTACTATACTGACTGTAAAGTGACGCATGTGTTACTATACTGACTGTAAAGTGCCGCATGTGTTACTATACTGACTGTAAAGTGCAGCATGCGTTACTATACTGACTGTAAAGAGCAGCATGTGTTACTATACTGACTGTAAAGTGCCGCATGTGTTACTATACTGACTGTAAAGTGCAGCGTGCGTTACTATACTGACTGTAAAGTGCAGCGTGTGTTACTATACTGACTGTAAAGTGCAGCGTGCGTTACTATACTGACTGTAAAGTGCCGCATGTGTTACTATACTGACTGTAAAGAGCAGCGTGTGTTACTATACTGACTGTAAAGTGCAGCATGTGTTACTATACTGACTGTAAAGTGCAGTGTGCGTTACTATACTGACTGTAAAGTGCAGCATGTGTTACTATACTGACTGTAAAGTGCAGCGTGTGTTACTATACTGACTGTAAAGTGCAGTGTGCGTTACTATACTGACTGTAAAGTGTCGCATGTGTTACTATACTGACTGTAAAGTGCAGCGTGCGTTACTATACTGACTGTAAAGTGTCGCATGTGTTACTATACTGACTGTAAAGTGCAGCATGTGTTACTATACTGACTGTAAAGTGCAGCGTGCGTTACTATACTGACTGTAAAGAGCAGCGTGTGTTACTATACTGACTGTAAAGTGACGCATGTGTTACTATACTGACTGTAAAGTGCCGCATGTGTTACTATACTGACTGTAAAGTGCCGCATGTGTTACTATACTGACTGTAAAGAGCAGCATGTGTTACTATACTGACTGTAACGTGCAGTGTGCGTTACTATACTGACTGTAAAGTGTCGCATGTGTTACTATACTGACTGTAAAGTGCAGCATGTGTTACTATACTGACTGTAAAGTGCAGCGTGCGTTACTATACTGACTGTAAAGAGCAGCGTGTGTTACTATACTGACTGTAAAGTGCCGCATGTGTTACTATACTGACTGTAAAGTGCAGCGTGCGTTACTATACTGACTGTAAAGTGCCGCGTGCGTTACTATACTGCCTGTAAAGTGCTGCATGCGTTACTATACTGACTGTAAAGAGCAGCGTGTGTTACTATACTGACTGTAAAGTGCAGCGTGTGTTACTATACTGACTGTAAAGAGCCGCATGTGTTACTATACTGACTGTAAAGTGCAGCATGCGTTACTATACTGACTGTAAAGAGCAGCGTGTGTTACTATACTGACTGTAAAGTGCAGCGTGCGTTACTATACTGACTGTAAAGTGCCGCATGTGTTGCTATACTGACTGTAAAGTGCAGCATGTGTTACTATACTGACTGTAAAGTGCAGCATGTGTTACTATACTGACTGTAAAGCGCAGCGTGCGTTACTATACTGACTGTAAAGTGCAGCGTGTGTTACTATACTGACTGTAAAGTGCCGCATGTGTTACTATACTGACTGTAAAGTGCAGCATGTGTTACTATACTGACTGTAAAGAGCAGCGTGCGTTACTATACTGACTGTAAAGTGCAGCGTGCGTTACTATACTGACTGTAAAGTGCAGCGTGCGTTACTATACTGACTGTAAAGTGCCGCATGTGTTACTATACTGACTGTAAAGTGCAGCATGTGTTACTATTCGGACTGTAAAGTGCAGCATGTGTTACTATACTGACTGTAAAGTGCAGCATGTGTTACTATACTGACTGTAAAGTGCAGCGTGCAGTACTATACTGACTGTAAAGTGCAGCGTGCGTTACTATACTGACTGTAAAGTGCAGCGTGCGTTACTATACTGACTGTAAAGTGCCGCATGTGTTACTATACTGACTGTAAAGTGCCGCATGTGTTACTATACTGACTGTAAAGTGCCGCATGTGTTACTATACTGACTGTAAAGTGTCGCATGTGTTACTATACTGAATGTAAAGTGCTGCATGTGTTACTATACTGACTGTAAAGTGCCGCGTGTGTTACTATACTGACTGTAAAGTGCAGCGTGCGTTACTATACTGACTGTAAAGTGCAGCGTGCGTTACTATACTGACTGTAAAGTGCCGCGTGTGTTACTATACTGACTGTAAAGTGCAGCGTGCGTTACTATACTGACTGTAAAGTGCAGCGTGCGTTACTATACTGACTGTAAAGAGCAGCATGTGTTACTTTACTGACTGTAAAGTGCCGCATGTGTTACTATACTGACTGTAAAGTGCAGCGTGCGTTACTATACTGACTGTAAAGTGCAGCGTGCGTTGCTATACTGACTGTAAAGTGCCGCGTGCGTAAATATACTGACTGTAAAGTGCCGCATGTGTTACTATACTGACTGTAAAGTGCAGCATGTTTTACTATACTGACTGTAAAGTGCAGCATGTGTTACTATACTGACTGTAAAGTGCAGCGTGTGTTACTATACTGACTGTAAAGTGCAGCGTCTGTTACTATACTGACTGTAAAGTGCAGCGTGTGTTACTATACTGACTGTAAAGTGCAGCATGTGTTACTATACTGACTATAAAGTGCAGCATGTGTTACTATACTGACTGTAAAGAGCAGCGTGTGTTACTATACTGACTGTAAAGTGCAGCGTGTGTTACTATACTGACTGTAAAGTACAGCGTGTGTTACTATACTGACTGTAAAGTGCCGCATGTGTTACTATACTGACTGTAAAGTGCAGCATGTTTTACTATACTGACTGTAAAGTGCAGCATGTGTTACTATACTGACTGTAAAGTGCAGCGTGTGTTACTATACTGACTGTAAAGTGCAGCGTGCGTTACTATACTGACTGTAAAGTGCAGCGTGTGTTACTATACTGAATGTAAAGTGCAGCGTGTGTTACTATACTGACTGTAAAGAGCAGCGTGCGTTACTATACTGACTGTAAAGTGCAGCATGTGTTACTATACTGACTGTAAAGTGCCGCATGTGTTACTATACTGACTGTAAAGAGCAGCATGTGTTACTATACTGACTGTAAAGAGCAGCGTGTGTTACTATACTGACTGTAAAGTGCAGCGTGCGTTACTATACTGACTGTAAAGTGCAGCATGCGTTACTATACTGACTGTAATGTGCAGCGTGTGTTACTATACTGACTGTAAAGTGCAGCGTGTGTTACTATACTGACTGTTAAGTGCAGCGTGTGTTACTATACTGACTGTAAAGTGCAGCGTGTGTTACTATACTGACTGTAAAGAGCAGCGTGCGTTACTAGACTGACTGTAAAGAGCCGCATGTGTTACTATACTGACTGTAAAGAGCAGCATGTGTTACTATACTGACTGTAAAGAGCAGCGTGCGTTACTATACTGACTGTAAAGTGCAGCGTGCGTTACTATACTGACTGTAAAGTACCGCGTGTGTTACTATACTGACTGTAAAGTGCAGCGTGCGTTACTATACTGACTGTAAAGTGCAGCGTGCGTTACTATACTGACTGTAAAGAGCAGCATGTGTTACTATACTGACTGTAAAGTGCCGCATGTGTTACTATACTGACTGTAAAGAGCAGCGTGCGTTACTATACTGACTGTAAAGAGCAGCATGTGTTACTATACTGACTGTAAAGTGCCGCATGTGTTACTATACTGACTGTAAAGAGCAGCGTGCGTTACTATACTGACTGTAAAGTGCAGCGTGCGTTACTATACTGACTGTAAAGTGCCGCGTGCGTTACTATACTGACTGTAAAGGGCCGCGTGCGTTACTATACTGACTGTAAAGTGCCGCGTGTGTTACTATACTGACTGTAAAGTGCAGCGTGCGTTACTATACTGACTGTAAAGTGCAGCATGTGTTACTATACTGACTGTAAAGTGCAGCGTGCGTTACTATACTGACTGTAAAGTGCAGCATGTGTTACTATACTGACTGTAAAGTGCAGCATGTGTTACTATACTGACTGTAAAGAGCAGCGTGCGTTACTATACTGACTGTAAAGAGCAGCTTGTGTTACTATACTGACTGTAAAGAGCAGCGTGCGTTACTATACTGACTGTAAAGTGCAGCGTGTGTTACTATACTGACTGTAAAGTGCAGCATGTGTTACTATACTGACTGTAAAGAGCAGCGTGCGTTACTATACTGACTGTAAAGTGCCTCATGTGTTACTATACTGACTGTAAAGTGCAGCATGCGTTACTATACTGACTGTAAAGTGCCGCATGTGTTACTATACTGACTGTAAAGTGCAGTGTGTGTTACTATACTGACTGTAAAGAGCAGCATGTGTCACTATACTGACTGTAAAGAGCAGCATGCGTTACTATACTGACTGTAAAGTGCCGCATGTGTTACTATACTGACTGTAAAGTGCCGCGTGTGTTACTATACTGACTGTAAAGAGCAGCGTGTGTTACTATACTGACTGTAAAGTGCAGCGTGCGTTACTATACTGACTGTAAAGAGCAGCATGCGTTACTATACTGACTGTAAAGTGCAGCATGTGTTACTATACTGACTGTAAAGAGCAGCGTGTGTTACTATACTGACTGTAAAGTGCAGCGTGTGTTACTATACTGACTGTAAAGTGCAGCGTGTGTTACTGTACTGACTGTAAAGTGTCGCATGTGTTACTATACTGACTGTAAAGTGCCGCATGTGTTACTATACTGACTGTAAAGTGCAGCATGTGTTACTATACTGACTGTAAAGTGCAGCGTGTGTTACTATACTGACTGTAAAGTGCAGCATGTGTTACTATACTGACTGTAAAGTGCAGCGTGCGTTATTATACTGACTGTAAAGTGCAGCATGTGTTACTATACTGACTGTAAAGTGCAGCGTGTGTTACTATACTGACTGTAAAGTGCAGCGTGCGTTACTATACTGACTGTAAAGTGCAGCATGTGTTACTATACTGACTGTAAAGTGCAGCATGTGTTACTATACTGACTGTAAAGTGCAGCGTGTGTTACTATACTGACTGTAAAGTGCAGCATGTGTTACTATACTGACTGTAAAGTGCAGCGTGCGTTACTATACTGACTGTAAAGTGCAGCATGTGTTACTATACTGACTGTAAAGTGCAGCATGTGTTACTATACTGACTGTAAAGTGCAGCATGTGTTACTATACTGACTGTAAAGTGCAGCATGTGTTACTATACTGACTGTAAAGTGCAGCGTGCATTACTATACTGACTGTAAAGAGCAGCATGCGTTACTATACTGACTGTAAAGTGCAGCGTGCGTTACTATACTGACTGTAAAGTGCCGCATGTGTTACTATACTGACTGTAAAGTGCAGCGTGCGTTACTATACTGACTGTAAAGAGCAGCAGGTGTTACTATACTGACTGTAAAGAGCAGCGTGTGTTACTATACTGACTGTAAAGTGCAGCGTGTGTTACTATACTGACTGTAAAGTGCAGCGTGTGTTACTGTACTGACTGTAAAGTGCAGCGTGCGTTACTATACTGACTGTAAAGTGCAGCGTGCGTTACTATACTGACTGTAAAGTGCAGCGTGCGTTACTATACTGACTGTAAAGTGCAGCGTGTGTTACTATACTGACTGTAAAGAGCAGCATGTGTTACTATACTAACTGTAAAGAGCAGCATGTGTTACTATACTGACTGTAATGTGGCGCATGTGTTACTATACTGACTGTAAAGTGCAGCGTGTGTTACTTTACTGACTGTAAAGTGCAGCGTGTGTTACTATACTGACTGTAAATTGCAGCGTGTGTTACTATACTGACTGTAAAGTGCAGCATGTGTTACTATACTGACTGTAAAGTGCAGCGTGCGTTACTATACTGACTGTAAAGTGCCGCATGTGTTACTATACTGACTGTAAAGAGCAGCATGCGTTACTATACTGACTGTAAAGAGCAGCATGTGTTACTATACTAACTGTAAAGTGCAGCGTGTGTTACTTTACTGACTGTAAAGTGCAGCGTGTGTTACTATACTGACTGTAAAGTGCAGCGTGTGTTACTATACTGACTGTAAAGTGCCGCATGCGTTACTATACTGACTGTAAAGAGCAGCGTGTGTTACTATACTGACTGTAAAGTGCAGCGTGTGTTACTATACTGACTGTAAAGTGCCGCATGTGTTACTATACTGACTGTAAAGAGCAGCGTGTGTTACTATACTGACTGTAAAGAGCAGCGTGTGTTACTATACTGACTGTAAAGAGCAGCATGTGTTACTATACTGACTGTAAAGAGCAGCGTGTGTTACTATACTGACTGTAAAGTGCCGCATGTGTTACTATACTGACTGTAAAGAGCAGCATGTGTTACTATACTGACTGTAAAGTGCCGCGTGCGTTACTATACTGACTGTAAAGTGCCGCATGCGTTACTATACTGATTGTAAAGTGCAGCGTGTGTTACTATACTTACTGTAAAGTGCCGCATGTGTTACTATACTGACTGTAAAGTGCAGCATGTGTTACTATACTGACTGTAAAGTGCAGCGTGCATTACTATACCTACTGTAAAGTGCAGCGTTCGTTACTATACTGACTGTAAAGAGCAGCTTGTGTTACTATACTGACTGTAAAGTGCCGCATGTGTTACTATACTGACTGTAAAGTGCAGCGTGTGTTACTATACTGACTGTAAAGTGCAGCGTGTGTTACTATACTGACTGTAAAGTGCCGCATGTGTTACTATACTGACTGTAAAGTGCAGCGTGTGTTACTATACTGACTGTAAAGTGCAGCATGTGTTACTATACTGACTGTAAAGAGCAGCGTGCGTTACTATACTGACTGTAAAGTGCAGCGTGCGTTATTATACTGACTGTAAAGTGCAGCATGTGTTACTATACTGACTGTAAAGTGCAGCGTGTGTTACTATACTGACTGTAAAGTGCAGCATGTGTTACTATACTGACTGTAAAGAGCAGCGTGTGTTACTATACTGACTGTAAAGAGCAGCGTGTGTTACTATACTGACTGTAAAGTGCAGCGTGCATTACTATACTGACTGTAAAGTGCCGTGTGTGTTACTATACTGACTATAAAGTGCAGCATGTGTTACTATACTGACTGTAAAGTGCCGTGTGTGTTACTATACTGACTATAAAGTGCAGCATGTGTTACTATACTGACTGTAAAGTGCAGCATGTGTTACTATACTGACTGTAAAGAGCCGCATGTGTTACTATACTGACTGTAAAGTGCAGCATGTGTTACTATACTGACTGTAAAGAGCAGCGTGTGTTACTATACTGACTGTAAAGTGCAGCATGTGTTACTATACTGACTGTAAAGAGCAGCATGTGTTACTATACTGACTGTAAAGTGCCGCATGTGTTACTATACTGACTGTAAAGTGCCGCATGTGTTACTATACTGACTGTAAAGTGCAGCGTTCGTTACTATACTGACTGTAAAGTGCCGTGTGCGTTACTATACTGACTGTAAAGTGCCGTGTGTGTTACTATACTGACTATAAAGTGCAGCATGTGTTACTATACTGACTGTAAAGTGTCGCATGTGTTACTATACTGACTGTAAAGTGCTGCATGTGCTACTATACTGACTGTAAAGTGCCGCATGCGTTACTATACTGACTGTAAAGTGCAGCGTGCGTTACTATACTGACTGTAAAATGCAGCGTGCGTTACTATACTGACTGTAAAGTGCCGCGTGTGTTACTATACTGACTGTAAAGTGCAGCGTGCGTTACTATACTGACTGTAAAGTGCAGCGTGCGTTACTATACTGACTGTAAAGTGCAGCGTGCGTTACTATACTGACTGTAAAGTGCAGCGTGTGTTACTATACTGACTGTAAAGAGCAGCATGTGTTACTATACTGACTGTAAAGAGCAGCGTGTGTTACTATACTGACTGTAAAGTGCAGCGTGTGTTACTATACTGACTGTAAAGTGCAGCGTGCGTTACTATACTGACTGTAAAGTGCCGCATGTGTTACTATACTGACTGTAAAGTGCAGCGTGCGTTACTATACTGACTGTAAAGTGCCGCATGTGTTACTATACTGCCTGTAAAGTGCAGCGTGCGTTACTATACTGACTGTAAAGTGCAGCGTGTGTTACTATACTGACTGTAAAGTGCCGCATGTGTTACTATACTGCCTGTAAAGTGCAGCATGTGTTACTATACTGACTGTAAAGTGCAGCGTGCGTTACTATACTGACTGTAAAGTGCAGCGTGCGTTACTATACTGACTGTAAAGTGCAGCGTGCGTTACTATACTGACTGTAAAGTGCCGCATGTGTTACTATACTGACTGTAAAGTGCAGCATGCATTACTATACTGACTGTAAAGTGCAGCGTGTGTTACTATACTGACTGTAAAGTGCAGCGTGTGTTACTATACTGACTGTAAAGAGCAGCGTGTGTTACTATACTGACTGTAAAGTGCATTGTGCGTTACTATACTTACTGTAAAGTGCAGCGTGCGTTACTATACTGACTGTAAAGTGCCGCATGTGTTACTATACTGACTGTAAAGAGCAGCGTGTGTTACTATACTGACTGTAAAGTGCATTGTGCGTTACTATACTGACTGTAAAGTGCAGCGTGCGTTACTATACTGACTGTAAAGAGCAGCGTGTGTTACTATACTGACTGTAAAGAGCAGCGTGTGTTACTATACTGACTGTAAAGAGCAGCGTGCGTTACTATACTGACTGTAAAGTGCAGCGTGCGTTACTATACTGACTGTAAAGAGCAGCATGTGTTACTATACTGACTGTAAAGAGCAGCGTGTGTTACTATACTGACTGTAAAGAGCAGCGTGTGTTACTATACTGACTGTAAAGAGCAGCGTGTGTTACTATACTGACTGTAAAGAGCAGCATGTGTTACTATACTGACTGTAAAGAGCAGCATGTGTTACTATACTGACTGTAAAGTGCAGCGTGTGTTACTATACTGACTGTAAAGAGCAGCATGTGTTACTATACTGACTGTAAAGTGCAGCGTGCGTTACTATACTGACTGTAAAGAGCAGCATGTGTTACTATACTGACTGTAAAGTGCAGCGTGTGTTACTATACTGACTGTAAAGAGCAGCATGTGTTACTATACTGACTGTAAAGTGCAGCGTGCGTTACTATACTGACTGTAAAGTACAGCGCGTGTTTCTATACTGACTGTAAAGTGCCGCGTGTGTTACTATACTGACTGTAAAGTGCAGTGTGCGTTACTATACTGACTGTAAAGTGCAGCGTGCGTTACTATACTGACTGTAAAGTGCAGCGTGTGTTACTATACTGACTGTAAAGTGCAGTGTGTGTTACTATACTGACTGTAAAGTGCAGCGTGTGTTACTATACTGACTGTAAAGTGCAGCATGTGTTACTATACTGACTGTAAAGTGCAGCGTGTGTTACTATACTGACTGTAAAGTGCAGCATGTGTTACTATACTGACTGTAAAGTGCAGCGTGTGTTACTATACTGACTGTAAAGTGCAGCGTGTGTTACTATACTGACTGTTAAGTGCAGCGTGTGTTACTATACTGACTGTAAAGTGCCGCGTGTGTTACTATACTGACTGTAAAGTGCAGCGTGTGTTACTATACTGACTGTAAAGTGCAGCGTGTGTTACTATACTGACTGTTAAGTGCAGCGTGTGTTACTATACTGACTGTAAAGTGCCGCGTGTGTTACTATACTGACTGTAAAGTGCAGCGTGTGTTACTATACTGACTGTAAAGAGCAGCGTGCGTTACTATACTGACTGTAAAGTGCCGCATGTGTTACTATACTGACTGTAAAGAGCAGCATGTGTTACTATACTGACTGTAAAGTGCAGCGTGTGTTACTGTACTGACTGTAAAGTGCAGCGTGCGTTACTATACTGACTGTAAAGTGCAGCGTGCGTTACTATACTGACTGTAAAGAGCAGCGTGCGTTACTATACTGACTGTAAAGTGCAGCATGCGTTACTATACTGACTGTAAAGTACAGCGTTCGTTACTATACTGACTGTAAAGTGCTGCATGTGTTACTATACTGACTGTAAAGTGCAGCGTGTGTTACTATACTGACTGTAAAGTGCAGCGTGCGTTACTATACTGACTGTAAACAGCAGCATGTGTTACTATACTGACTGTAAAGTGCAGCATGTGTTACTATACTGACTGTAAAGTGCAGCATGTGTTACTATACTGACTGTAAAGTGCAGCATGTGTTACTATACTGACTGTAAAGTGCAGCATGTGTTACTATACTGACTGTAAAGTGCAGCATGTGTTACTATACTGATTGTAAAGTGCAGCGTGTGTTACTATACTGACTGTAAAGTGCAGCGTGCATTACTATACTGACTGTAAAGTGCAGCGTTCGTTACTATACTGACTGTAAAGTGCAGCGTGTGTTACTATACTGACTGTAAAGTGCAGCGTGTGTTACTGTACTGACTGTAAAGTGCAGCATGTGTTACTATACTGACTGTAAAGAGCAGCGTGCGTTACTATACTGACTGTAAAGTGCAGCATGTGTTACTATACTGACTGTAAAGTGCCGCATGCGTTACTATACTGATTGTAAAGTGCAGCGTGTGTTACTATACTGACTGTAAAGTGCCGCATGTGTTACTATACTGACTGTAAAGTGCCGCATGTGTTACTATACTGACTGTAAAGTGCTGCATGTGCTACTATACTGACTGTAAAGTGCCGCATGTGTTACTATACTGACTGTAAAGTGCAGCATGTGTTACTATACTGACTGTAAAGTGCCGCATGTGTTACTATACTGACTGTAAAGTGCAGCATGTGTTACTATACTGACTGTAAAGTGCAGCATGTGTTACTATACTGACTGTAAAGTGCCGCATGTGTTACTATACTGACTGTAAAGTGCAGCGTGCGTTACTATACTGACTGTAAAGTGCCGCATGTGTTACTATACTGACTGTAAAGAGCAGCATGTGTTACTATACTGACTGTAAAGTGCAGCGTGCGTTACTATACTGACTGTAAAGTGCCGCATGTGTTACTATACTGACTGTAAAGTGCCGCATGTGTTACTATACTGACTGTAAAGTGCCGCATGTGTTACTATACTGACTGTAAAGTGCAGCATGTGTTACTATACTGACTGTAAAGTGCCGCATGTGTTACTATACTGACTGTAAAGTGCAGCGTGCGTTACTATACTGACTGTAAAGTGCAGCGTGTGTTACTATACTGACTGTAAAGTGCAGCGTGTGTTACTATACTGACTGTAAAGAGCAGCGTGTGTTACTGTACTGACTGTAAAGTGCAGCGTGTGTTACTATACTGACTGTAAAGTGCAGTGTGCGTTACTATACTGACTGTAAAGTGTCGCGTGTGTTACTATACTGACTGTAAAGTGCAGCGTGTGTTACTATACTGACTGTAAAGTGCAGCATGTGTTACTATACTGACTGTAAAGTGCAGCGTGTGTTACTATACTGACTGTAAAGTGCAGCGTGTGTTACTATACTGACTGTAAAGTGCAGCATGTGTTACTATACTGACTGTAAAGTGCAGCATGTGTTACTATACTGACTATAAAGTGCCGCATGTGTTACTATACTGACTGTAAAGTGCAGCGTGCGTTACTATACTGACTGTAAAGTGCCGCAGGTGTTACTATACTGACTGTAAAGAGCAGCATGTGTTACTATACTGACTGTAAAGTGCAGCATGTGTTACTATACTGACTGTAAAGTGCCGCATGTGTTACTATACTGACTGTAAAGAGCAGCATGTGTTACTATACTGACTGTAAAGAGCAGCATGTGTTACTATACTGACTGTAAAGTACAGCGCGTGTTTCTATACTGACTGTAAAGTGCCGCGTGTGTTACTATACTGACTGTAAAGTGCAGTGTGCGTTACTATACTGACTGTAAAGTGCAGCGTGCGTTACTATACTGACTGTAAAGTGCAGCGTGTGTTACTATACTGACTGTAAAGTGCAGTGTGTGTTACTATACTGACTGTAAAGTGCAGCGTGTGTTACTATACTGACTGTAAAGTGCAGCATGTGTTACTATACTGACTGTAAAGTGCAGCGTGTGTTACTATACTGACTGTAAAGTGCAGCATGTGTTACTATACTGACTGTAAAGTGCAGCGTGTGTTACTATACTGACTGTAAAGTGCAGCGTGTGTTACTATACTGACTGTTAAGTGCAGCGTGTGTTACTATACTGACTGTAAAGTGCCGCGTGTGTTACTATACTGACTGTAAAGAGCAGCGTGTGTTACTATACTGACTGTAAAGAGCAGCATGTGTTACTATACTGACTGTAAAGTGCAGCATGTGTTACTATACTGACTGTAAAGTGCAGCGTGTGTTACTATACTGACTGTAAAGAGCAGCGTGCGTTACTATACTGACTGTAAAGTGCCGCATGTGTTACTATACTGACTGTAAAGTGCTGCATGTGTTACTATACTGACTGTAAAGTGCAGCATGTGTTACTATACTGACTGTAAAGAGCAGCATGTGTTACTATACTGACTGTAAAGTGCAGCGTGTGTTACTGTACTGACTGTAAAGTGCAGCGTGCGTTACTATACTGACTGTAAAGTGCAGCGTGCGTTACTATACTGACTGTAAAGAGCAGCGTGCGTTACTATACTGACTGTAAAGTGCAGCATGCGTTACTATACTGACTGTAAAGTACAGCGTTCGTTACTATACTGACTGTAAAGTGCTGCATGTGTTACTATACTGACTGTAAAGTGCAGCGTGTGTTACTATACTGACTGTAAAGTGCAGCGTGCGTTACTATACTGACTGTAAACAGCAGCATGTGTTACTATACTGACTGTAAAGTGCAGCATGTGTTACTATACTGACTGTAAAGTGCAGCATGTGTTACTATACTGACTGTAAAGTGCCGCATGCATTACTATACTGATTGTAAAGTGCAGCGTGTGTTACTATACTGACTGTAAAGTGCAGCGTGCATTACTATACTGACTGTAAAGTGCAGCGTTCGTTACTATACTGACTGTAAAGTGCAGCGTGTGTTACTATACTGACTGTAAAGTGCAGCGTGTGTTACTGTACTGACTGTAAAGTGCAGCATGTGTTACTATACTGACTGTAAAGAGCAGCGTGCGTTACTATACTGACTGTAAAGTGCAGCATGTGTTACTATACTGACTGTAAAGTGCCGCATGCGTTACTATACTGATTGTAAAGTGCAGCGTGTGTTACTATACTGACTGTAAAGTGCCGCATGTGTTACTATACTGACTGTAAAGTGCCGCATGTGTTACTATACTGACTGTAAAGTGCTGCATGTGCTACTATACTGACTGTAAAGTGCCGCATGTGTTACTATACTGACTGTAAAGTGCAGCATGTGTTACTATACTGACTGTAAAGTGCCGCATGTGTTACTATACTGACTGTAAAGTGCAGCATGTGTTACTATACTGACTGTAAAGTGCAGCATGTGTTACTATACTGACTGTAAAGTGCCGCATGTGTTACTATACTGACTGTAAAGTGCAGCGTGCGTTACTATACTGACTGTAAAGTGCCGCATGTGTTACTATACTGACTGTAAAGAGCAGCATGTGTTACTATACTGACTGTAAAGTGCAGCGTGCGTTACTATACTGACTGTAAAGTGCCGCATGTGTTACTATACTGACTGTAAAGTGCCGCATGTGTTACTATACTGACTGTAAAGTGCCGCATGTGTTACTATACTGACTGTAAAGTGCAGCATGTGTTACTATACTGACTGTAAAGTGCCGCATGTGTTACTATACTGACTGTAAAGTGCAGCGTGCGTTACTATACTGACTGTAAAGTGCAGCGTGTGTTACTATACTGACTGTAAAGTGCAGCGTGTGTTACTATACTGACTGTAAAGAGCAGCGTGTGTTACTGTACTGACTGTAAAGTGCAGCGTGTGTTACTATACTGACTGTAAAGTGCAGTGTGCGTTACTATACTGACTGTAAAGTGTCGCGTGTGTTACTATACTGACTGTAAAGTGCAGCGTGTGTTACTATACTGACTGTAAAGTGCAGCATGTGTTACTATACTGACTGTAAAGTGCAGCGTGTGTTACTATACTGACTGTAAAGTGCAGCGTGTGTTACTATACTGACTGTAAAGTGCAGCATGTGTTACTATACTGACTGTAAAGTGCCGCATGTGTTACTATACTGACTATAAAGTGCCGCATGTGTTACTATACTGACTGTAAAGTGCAGCGTGCGTTACTATACTGACTGTAAAGTGCCGCAGGTGTTACTATACTGACTGTAAAGTGCAGCGTGCGTTACTATACTGACTGTAAAGTGCCGCAGGTGTTACTATACTGACTGTAAAGTGCAGCGTGTGTTACTATACTGACTGTAAAGTGCAGCATGTGTTACTATACTGACTGTAAAGTGCAGCATGTGTTACTATACTGACTATAAAGTGCCGCATGTGTTACTATACTGACTGTAAAGTGCAGCGTGCGTTACTATACTGACTGTAAAGTGCCGCAGGTGTTACTATACTGACTGTAAAGAGCAGCATGTGTTACTATACTGACTGTAAAGTGCAGCATGTGTTACTATACTGACTGTAAAGTGCCGCATGTGTTACTATACTGACTGTAAAGAGCAGCATGTGTTACTATACTGACTGTAAAGAGCAGCATGTGTTACTATACTGACTGTAAAGTGCAGCATGTGTTACTATACTGACTGTAAAGTGCAGCGTGCGTTACTATACTGACTGTAATGTGCAGCGTGTGTTACTATACTGACTGTAAAGAGCAGCATGTGTTACTATACTGACTGTAAAGTGCAGCATGTGTTACTATACTGACTGTAAAGTGCAGCGTGCGTTACTATACTGACTGTAATGTGCAGCGTGTGTTACTATACTGACTGTAATGTGCAGCATGTGTTACTATACTGACTGTAAAGTGCAGCATGGGTTACTATACTGACTGTAAAGTGCAGCGTGTGTTACTATACTGACTGTAAAGAGCAGCGTGTGTTACTATACTGACTGTAAAGTGCAGCGTGTGTTACTATACTGACTGTAAAGTGCAGTGTGTGTTACTATACTGACTGTAAAGTGCAGCATGTGTTACTATACTGACTGTAAAGTGCAGCATGTGTTACTATACTGACTGTAAAGTGCAGCGTGCGTTACTATACTGACTGTAAAGAGCAGCGTGTGTTACTATACTGACTGTAAAGTGCAGTGTGTGTTACTATACTGACTGTAAAGTGCAGCATGTGTTACTATACTGACTGTAAAGTGCAGCATGTGTTACTATACTGACTGTAAAGTGCAGCGTGCGTTACTATACTGACTGTAAAGTGCAGCATGCGTTACTATACTGACTGTAAAGTGCAGCGTGCGTTACTATACTGACTGTAAAGTGACGCATGTGTTACTATACTGACTGTAAAGTGCCGCATGTGTTACTATACTGACTGTAAAGTGCAGCATGCGTTACTATACTGACTGTAAAGAGCAGCATGTGTTACTATACTGACTGTAAAGTGCCGCATGTGTTACTATACTGACTGTAAAGTGCAGCGTGCGTTACTATACTGACTGTAAAGTGCAGCGTGCGTTACTATACTGACTGTAAAGAGCAGCATGTGTTACTATACTGACTGTAAAGTGCAGCGTGCGTTACTATACTGACTGTAAAGTGCCGCATGTGTTACTATACTGACTGTAAAGAGCAGCGTGTGTTACTATACTGACTGTAAAGAGCAGCATGTGTTACTATACTGACTGTAAAGTGCAGCATGTGTTACTATACTGACTGTAAAGTGCAGTGTGCGTTACTATACTGACTGTAAAGTGCAGCATGTGTTACTATACTGACTGTAAAGTGCAGCGTGTGTTACTATACTGACTGTAAAGTGCAGTGTGCGTTACTATACTGACTGTAAAGTGTCGCATGTGTTACTATACTGACTGTAAAGTGCAGCGTGCGTTACTATACTGACTGTAAAGTGTCGCATGTGTTACTATACTGACTGTAAAGTGCAGCATGTGTTACTATACTGACTGTAAAGTGCAGCGTGCGTTACTATACTGACTGTAAAGAGCAGCGTGTGTTACTATACTGACTGTAAAGTGACGCATGTGTTACTATACTGACTGTAAAGTGCCGCATGTGTTACTATACTGACTGTAAAGTGCCGCATGTGTTACTATACTGACTGTAAAGAGCAGCATGTGTTACTATACTGACTGTAACGTGCAGTGTGCGTTACTATACTGACTGTAAAGTGTCGCATGTGTTACTATACTGACTGTAAAGTGTCGCATGTGTTACTATACTGACTGTAAAGTGCAGCATGTGTTACTATACTGACTGTAAAGTGCAGCGTGCGTTACTATACTGACTGTAAAGAGCAGCGTGTGTTACTATACTGACTGTAAAGTGCCGCATGTGTTACTATACTGACTGTAAAGTGCAGCGTGCGTTACTATACTGACTGTAAAGTGCCGCGTGCGTTACTATACTGACTGTAAAGTGCTGCATGTGTTACTATACTGACTGTAAAGAGCAGCGTGTGTTACTATACTGACTGTAAAGTGCAGCGTGTGTTACTATACTGACTGTAAAGAGCCGCATGTGTTACTATACTGACTGTAAAGTGCAGCATGTGTTACTATACTGACTGTAAAGAGCAGCATGTGTTACTATACTGACTGTAAAGAGCAGCGTGTGTTACTATACTGACTGTAAAGTGCAGCGTGCGTTACTATACTGACTGTAAAGTGCCGCATGTGTTGCTATACTGACTGTAAAGTGCAGCATGTGTTACTATACTGACTGTAAAGTGCAGCATGTGTTACTATACTGACTGTAAAGCGCAGCGTGCGTTACTATACTGACTGTAAAGTGCAGCGTGCGTTACTATACTGACTGTAAAGTGCCGCATGTGTTACTATACTGACTGTAAAGTGCAGCATGTGTTACTATACTGACTGTAAAGAGCAGCGTGCGTTACTATACTGACTGTAAAGTGCAGCGTGCGTTACTATACTGACTGTAAAGTGCAGCGTGCGTTACTATACTGACTGTAAAGTGCCGCATGTGTTACTATACTGACTGTAAAGTAAGCCCAGCGTAATGTAGGCGCAGCCGTAATGAAGCAAGCGCATGACTAGGTGTTTGGGAGTTCTAGGCTATTATGTTCTAGGTATTATGTTTTAGGCTATATTTATAGGGATTGGAGGGTTATGTGAAAGGGGCATGGGGCAAAATGTATCTATATGTGGTGGGTGGAGAATAAAGTATATAAGTCCATGCGGGGAAGAGGCAGCCCTCTTTCCCGCTGGACAACAGGAGAAAGTTTTGTCCTGTTATTATATTTAAAAGAAGAATATACATATTAATATTTTCTACTTACCTGATGGACGCGGCGATGGAGACAACGATGGCCAGGATCAGGGATGCAGCGATGCAGCACGGCGTGGGATGGCTGGATGCGCTGATTGCCGGGGCTCTTCCTCCGGTTCCAGCGGCTGGAGAGGAGAGTGAGGGACGCAGCAGCAGGCGTTCCAGGCCTCAGGAGAGGCCTTCATCTGCAGAGACGCCTCGGTCTGGTCGGCGCCGAGGGAGCCCCTCCAGGGACCCTCCTCCTCCTGCTGGTCCGGAGCTGCACCCTGGCGACGGTCCACGGAGGTCAGGGAGGAATCCCATTAGGCGGGCGAGACCGGAGGTGACAGGAGGGGGGGGCCGCGGCGGCCATCTTCCTCCCTCCTGTCTTCAACAACAACGCCGGAAGTGGAGGCGGGACCGGATGCGCGCGCAAGACCGGATGCGCGCACAGGACCGGATGTGCGCGCTGGGCCGGATGCGCGCGCAGGTCCGGAAGTGACGGCTTTCTCCGGCGCCGATGATCCAGGTGCCGGAGGAGCTCAGCGTACAGACATCAGGACACCAGCGCCGACCCGCAGGAAGAGGCGGGCGGCATCTAGATGGGGAGCGAGATCGCCTCCTGCAGGAGCAGGGAGGCGAGCGGCGGCGACAGCGACCGGAGGTACCCGGGCAACTTCTTGGAGTGACGCCGGGCCCCATCCGGACGAGGGGGGGCAGCGGTCTGCTATACAGGCAGCGACGACGACAAGAAGATTTTATTTTGACAGCCCTGCAGAAGGACTGGATCGGCAGGGCTGTCGTGCTGAATATGCCACGCCACCAGGGGGTGGCAGGATCGTGGACGGGCCGCATTCCGCGGAGCCTAGAGCAGCAGCGACTGGAAGTGCGGGGAGCTACGGGGAGCGTGGGGTGCAGGAGCACCACTCCCCAGGATCGTCACGACCGACGCCTGGATTATCTGGAGTGATGGACGCGTCCGCTGGGAGGTCACCTCAGGGACGTACGGGTGAGTCTACCACGGATGTGGTGCCGGGGATGTGTGGGGGGGATGTGGGGGGGATATTGTCAATGTCACAGATGCAATTGTTGTTTAGAGGGATGCAGGAGTATTTTATGAAAATTGTGCCAGGCGTAGAGCAGTCGCCAGCGAGGGTATGGGGCTCTGCTAGTGAGGCGTCTGCTAGTGCGGCAGGGAGTGCGGTTGCTAATGAGGCGATTTCTGGTGCAGCTGCGGCAGTGATTGCGGGTGTTAGTGAAGTGGCGCCGGTTGTGGGTGCCGTAGTGGCTGTGGGAAAAGCGGTTGACGAGGCGGCTAGTACAGCTAAGAAGGTGGTGGAGGATGTGCGTTTGGCTGACGCCGCTAAAGGTGAGGTTTATGTGTGTTTTGAGGGCCCGCTGGGGGCACATTTGAAGGTGGAGATTAGGGAAAAGATATGGAAGGATGAATATGTTGAGATTTTTTCTTTGCTGCCGTTAGAGAAGTTTAATTTGGACCGGTGGAAACCGGATGAAAGTAAGAAGGAGGAGGAGGAGCGGCGGCGGTATCGTTTGATTCCACGGACTTTTGCGAATTGGCTGCAGGCCTTCGCTATCTTGGCTAGTGTGGTGGGTGAGAAGGCGCCGGAGAACTGTTCGGCGCTTTTCTGTTACATGGATTCGGTAGGGGAGGCGTATCGTGTATACGGCGGTAACGCTTGGTTGCGGTATGACGAACAGTTTCGTCAGCGGAAGTCGGTGCGCCCGTCGTTGCGATGGGATCACAAGGATATCAGTTTATGGATGCGTCTGATGTCTGCGCCAAAACAGGGGCAGCAGCCCTTTCGGGATGCGGCCGGCGGTCAGGGGTCAGCAGCGGGTCGGTCAGGATCCTCAGGAAAGGGGTGTTGCTGGCAGTATAATGAGGGGCATTGCAAGTTCGGCCCAGATTGTAGGTACAAGCACGAGTGCTCCGGTTGCGGAGGCGCCCATGGTTTGTCCAGATGCTTCAAGAAGCATAGGGGCAGGCAGGGAGATGCTGAGCAGAAGAGGGGCGACGCCGGTGAGGGTGGAAAGGATGCTCCCGTTTTTAAGGGGCTATCCAAATAAGAAAGTGGCGGATTTGTTGTGGTTAGGATTTTCAGAAGGTTTTCGGATTCCTTGTACGTCGGTTGGACGTGATGGGGTAGTCCGTAATTTGTCGTCTGCTTTGGCGCGGCCTGATCTGGTTACGGATAAGCTGCTGAAGGAGGTGGCTTTGGGCCGCATGGCGGGTCCGTTTTCCTCCCCGCCTGTTCAGAATTTGCGTGTTTCCCCGTTAGGTTTGGTTCCAAAAAAGGAGGTGAATAAATTCCGCCTTATTCATCACTTGTCTTATCCGGAAGGCGAGTCGGTGAATGACGGCATTGATCCGGCACTGTGCGCGGTCAGTTACACTAACTTTGATGCGGCGGTTGTTTGGGTTCGGAAATACGGGAAGGGCTCTCTGTTAGCGAAAACTGACATTGAGGCCGCGTTTCGTTTATTGCCGGTGCATCCGGATAGTTTTTGTTTGCTGGGATGTTATTGGCAGGAGGAATATTTTGTAGATTGTTGCCTCCCGATGGGCTGCTCCATTTCATGCGCTTATTTTGAGATGTTTAGCACGTTTTTGGAGTGGGTGGTCCGTCGGGAGGCGCAGGTGCAATCTGCGCTGCATTATCTGGATGATTTCCTGTTTATCGGGCCGCCGGGTACCTATGTGTGTGCAGGATTGCTACACACTATGGAGAGAGTGGCAATGGATTTTGGGGTACCTTTGGCGCCTGAGAAAACTGAGGGACCCACGACGGTCATTAAGTTTTTGGGAATCATGATTGATTCAGATAATATGGAGTGTCGCTTGCCTGATGATAAGTTGCTGGAGATGAGAGAGTTGGTGGCGAGTGCGCTGCGCAGGAAGAAGATACAGTTGCGGGACTTGCAATCCTTGTTGGGGCATTTGAATTTCGCTTGTAGGATTATGCCCATGGG